>NC_080539.1:144656735-144956735 GCF_028640845.1 Ahaetulla prasina | reverse complement strand
TTTCATCAAGTGGTTTCATTAGACATGGGAAGTACAGTCCTTAGGAAGGGGGAATAGTGAAAGAAGAAATGAGTAACTACTTGTTATAGGGAAAAGGGAATGGCCTTGTGGGACAGAAGGAAGAATCACTGCCAAGGAAATGGTCAAATGAAAGAGAGTTGAGTCTATCAATGGCCTAGACTGTTGACTCAGATTCTGAGAAGCTGAAGAAATTGGCCCAGCTGAGCCTGTGGATAGTCAACAGCAG
This sequence comes from Ahaetulla prasina, assembly GCF_028640845.1. Classification (NCBI taxonomy): domain Eukaryota; kingdom Metazoa; phylum Chordata; class Lepidosauria; order Squamata; family Colubridae; genus Ahaetulla; species Ahaetulla prasina. The sequence continues at coordinate 144,956,488 of NC_080539.1, read as the reverse complement.
GAAAGACGAAGCCAGGCATCACATAAGGTTGATCAATCACCTGAACAGAAGGACCTGTCAGGATGACATAAAGCCTTCCTGTCTCTGCACCAAACAAGTAGAGAAGAGAGTAGAACAGAGGGAGTCTATTAGGATACCTGCCAAACAACCGAGTAAACATTCTGATTAGTGACAGCTGGCTGCAGCCTATATCACAGACTTTCTTTATTTCTGTTCTCTTCGTTGAAAACAGCATTTAGCTTGTGTGTGATTCCTGTGTATGAATTCCACTCTTGGACCTTAAACCCCTTGGGCTGGCTGACAACCCTGGCCTGGCTTCAACATTGTCCTGGTTCTCGAACCTTGGACAGACTTTGGATGACTCTTCATGTTTCGGAGGAACTCTGTATGTTCCTCTTTGAAAACAAATTTGTAAGCAAACCTTTGCTTTGTTTGACAGTTCCTGGCTACATTGCTAGTTCTACATTGCGAAAGCTGATATTATCTCCCAAGAAGCTGTTGTGTGTGTATGTGTCTGAAACCTGAAGGAGTTTCCAGAGGAAGAATGAAATGAGTACAAATATTGCAGACAAACTCCTTCCTTGTTTATTTGAACATATTAAGAGAGGGGAATGGAGCGCCTTTAGAGAGGCAAAATTGTGTTGGTATAACACTGTGATAGAATTGAAAACAGCCTACATGACTTTGATTTCCTGGGCTAATACTACTAGGAACCAGCAATAAAGGGTGGTCGGATGTTGCACACATGTTGTTACCTATATGCGCTACTTGAAGGGTGTAGACCAGAGGTGGGTTTCAGCAGGTTCTGACCAGTTCTGGAGAACCGGTAACGGAAATTTTGAGTAGTTCGGAGAACTGGTAGTAAAAATTCTGACTGGCCCCGCCCCCATTTATTCTCTGCCTCCCAAGTCCCAGCTGATTGGGAGAAAATGGGGATTTTGCAGTAACTTTCCCCCGTCACACCCACCAAGCCACAACCACAGAACCAGTGGTAAAAAAATTTGAAATCCACCACTGGTGCAGACTGATAGGACATTTTGGCTGAGTTTAATCTGTTTGATAAGAAAATATTCTGCCACCAGTGAATGTCTCCCCAATCAGTTTATTTTACTTCTGCAGGGATGGAAGATGGTGGAATTGGGAACAGCTGGCTACTAACGGGTTCACTGAAAGACACTTAAACTTGCAGCTGATGGAATGCAAAGAACATATTCCACCCCTGGGCAATGGTCTATTACTATTAACACTAATGCAATGCATTAATTGATTGGTACAAGATGAGGGACAAAGGAAGCAATGCAAAGACATGTTGAAAGCCTCCTTCAAGTCCTTGGATATCGACACCACCTCCTGGGAAACCCTGGCACAAGATTGATTGACATGGCGCACGCTGATCCACCAAGACTGCCAGACATCTGAGACCAAAGAACAGCCATAGCACAAGAGAAGTGAGCACTCCGCAAAGCCAGAGCTGCAAACACTGCAACAATGGTGCTCACACATATCTGTCTGACATGCGGCAAAATGTTTTGTGCCCATATAGGTTTTATCAGCCATCTTGGGCAGACACATCATGGACAGCCCACAACCTGTTAGATGTCAAGATCCTCTTTGAACCTGATGGACAAACATCACAAGATGATAATCTTTAGGTAGCCCATCTATTGATAGTAATAGCAACAGCACTTAGACTTATATACCACTTCATGGTGCTTTACAGGTTTCTCTAAGCAGCTTACAGAATCCACATATTGCCCCCAACAATCTCAGTCTTCATTTTACCGTCCTCGGAAGGATGAAGACTGAGTCCACCTTGAGCCAGTGAGACTTGAATTGCTGGCAGTCAGCAGAAGTACCCTGCAGTACTGCATTCTGACCACCGCACCACCACAACTCATATGTTACCAGAACTGATTGCTTTAAAATAAGCCAAATAACATTTTACAGATTTTCTTTGTATTTATTCAGTGGGTCTTGTAATGTACTGCAAGCTAGCTTTGATTTTCGTTTTAAAATGTCCTGACAAATTTTCAGTAAAGCAATTTTTGCCTATTGGAAAGCAACATTCAAATATCAATGTTCCACGAGTAACCATGGGTTATTGACCCAGTAAAATGTACATTAGGCACCTGTACTGAGAATCCTATAAAATATGTCAATTTTACAATTTATATGACTATAGTACCTTATGCTTTTCCTTAAGCACTTTAGAGGGAATATATTTTAATACATTAAATTAATATATTAATTAATTAATATATATATATTTAATAAATATATTACATTAATGAGAATTCAACCCTTGCCCTTAATTTCACTGTCACCTTCAATCTTGAAAACTTTTTTATATTCCATCTCTGAAGGGCTTGCACAATTAAAGCACTATTAGAATTATAAGGGCCTCACAAGTCACTAACAATGCTCCTAGAAGCACGAAGCTGTAAACACCAGGCTGAAGATGACGAATGAGACTTCATCGAAACGTCTCCAAGACATTTCCAACTTTACGCGGGAGAAAACCTGAATAACCAAAGACCTGTGTGTGTGTGTGTGTGTGTGTGTGTGTGTGTGTATACATACATATATATATATATATATATATATATATATATATATATATATATATATATATATATATATATATATATATATATATATATATATATATATATATATATATATATATATATATATATATATATATATATATGTTTTCTGAGGTTTTCACGGTGTTTGTATATAGGTCTTTGGTTGTTCGGGTTTTCTCCCGTGTAAAATTGGAAGTGAAATTGGAAGTGTAATTGGAAGAAGTCATCTTCAGGCTTCAGCTTCGTGCTTCTGGGAGCAATGTGGAAGCATTGTGGAAGCACGGCTGAAGCCTGAAGATGATGAGTGAGACCTCATTGAAATGTCGCCAAGACACTTCCAATTTTACACGGAGAAAACCCGAATAACCAAAGACCTATATATATATATATATATATATATATATGTATGTATTGGGTTTTCTCCCGTGTAAAATTGGAAGTGTCTTGGCGGCGTTTGATGAGGTCTCACTCATCATCTTCAGGCTTCAGCTTCGTGCTTCTGGGAGCAATGTGGAAGCATTGTGGAAGCACGGCTGAAGCCTGAAGATGACGAATGAGACTCCGCTGAAACGTCGCCAAGACACTTCCAATTTTACGTGGGAGAAAACACGAATAACCAAAGACCTGTGTGTGTGTGTGTGTGTGTGTGTGTGTGTGTGTGTATTATATATATATATATATATATATATATATATATATATATACATATATATATATATATATATATATATATATATATATATATATATATATATATATATATATATATATATATATATATATATATATATATGTTTTCTGAGGTTTTCACGGTGTTTGTATATAGGTCTTTGGTTGTTGGGGTTTTCTCCCGTGTAAATTTGGAAGTGAAATTGGAAGTGTAAAATTGGAAGAAGTCATCTTCAGGCTTCAGCTTCGTGCTTCTGGGAGCAATGTGGAAGCATTGTGGAAGCACGAAGCTGAAGCCTGAAGATGACGAATGAGACTTCGTCGAAACGTTGCCAAGACACTTCCAATTTTACGCGGGAGAAAACCCGAATAACCAAAGATCTATATATATATATATATAGGTCTTTGGTTGTTCGGGTTTTCTCCCGTGTAAAATTGGAAATGTCTTGGCGACGTTTTGATGAAGTCTCATTCGTCTTCTTCAGGCTTCAGCTTCGTGCTTCTGGGAGCAATGTGGAAGCATTGTGGAAGCATTGTGGAAGCACGAAGCTGAAGCCTGAAGATGACGAATGAGACTTCGTCGAAATGTCTCCAAGACACTTCCAATTTCACGCAGGAGAAAACCCGAATAACCAAAGATCTATATATATACATGTATGTATGTATTCGGGTCTTTTCCCGTGTAAGGTTGAGAGTATCTTGGCGACGTTTTGATGAGGTCTCACTCATCATCTTCAGACTGGTGCTTTCGGCTTCGTGCTTCTTCAAGCAAAGAGAAACATGAAGCCGAAAGCACCAGCCTGAAGATGATGAGTGAGACCTCATTGAAATGTCGCCAAGATACTCTCAACCTTACACGGGAAAAGACCCGAATATGCCAAGACATATTTCACATGGGCTTAATGGTCTGGCTCCAAAATGCTCCTTCTTGAGATGGTTTCCATTCCAGAAGATCATTTCTGGGGACAACACAAAGGAAGCGGGATTTTTTTCTCAATGAATTTATTCCTCCCAGAAGAAAGGGGGGGGGATAACAATTTGGTGAAAATCCTTGTATCCCTTTTCTGCACTTCCTATGCTCTATGAGGCAATGAGCTGTAGAAAGGAGGTATAAATCAATATAACCTTTACCCAAAAGGAGGATGTAAAAGAGTTTACTTTTACAATCTTCCAACCAATATTTATGGTCCACTTAGTGTTTACAGTGAAGCCAGGAACTAGCCAGTGATGTAGATATCTCATATGAGAGCCCACAGATTGTACCTCAAAAGACCAGAAAAGGAGTTAGAACAAGTAGTGAAAAAGATGGTACAGTGAAGTGTGATCAAGCATTTATAGACTAAATGATGTTCCCCTACACTACAGCAAGGGTGTCAAACTCGCAGCCTGCGGGTCAGATGCGTCACGCACTGGCCATGCCCACTACCGGTTTAGCAAAGGGGGGAGTTGCGATACATCACGTGATGCTGTGTCATCGCGAGTTTGACACCCCTGCCCTACAGTATACAGATTGCATTCTTGGTAACATGAGTTGATCCACCTCTAGGTTGGACCCATGACTAACTTGCCCCTTTCAAGAAATCAGGAGGCATTTGTGTGGCACGATTCAGAAGGTGTTTAAAAATGGAAGAGATGGTGCCCCCTTCTTGAAGTAGATGGCGATGAGCCCCTGCTCAAAAGGCAGCAAAATTGGATGTATTTTACACTGAGTATATTCTAGTATGTTTAAGATTTCTAGCAGATTGATAGGCTATGAAAGAAGGTTTAATAGGAAAGACATATCTCTGGTTTCCGTATCTAAATTATGACTGCCATGTAATGTAAGATTAACTTTCCTAACCTTCAGCTTTATCCCCAGGTGTATATTCTGACTTTTATTAACAATTAGCAAAGGCGGCCTCTGCATTAAGAAAAGTCATAATAGCTCTCTAACTTTTCTGGTTTATATTATCAATAGAAATAATGTATCTCCTCTTGTATATATCTGTTGGGAATGAACGCAGTTGGATCAAGATGTATCATTTCAGTTTAAAATATCATTTAATCTCTTTGCAATAACTGTAAAAAAAAGTCTTGTAATCTACATTCAGTTTAAAAAATGGATCTGTAAATTCTGGACATAATATGAAAGTTCAGCAAAGAGCAAGTTTTTTTTTTTTTTTGTACATCTAAACCCTTTTTTGTAAATGAAAGGACTAAAAGCTTCTTAGTATGATGAAGAAAAGTACTTGACATTGTTGAATCTCATTCATTACCTGAGTTAATGGTTCAATCAAAAGGTCTTCAAAAGTTTTATAATATAATGCAGGAAAATTGCCTGGTCCTACGGATTTATTCCACTTCAATTTCTGTATTGCTTCTTTTGTTTCATCTTCTGTAATTGATTTATGAACTTCCCTTGGGTGGTTTTCAGCTCTCTCTTCTTCCCTTTCATATAGTAAAATAACAATAATAATAAAAATACAGTGGGTTTATTAGGACTGTGCATGCTTTAAAAATGATTCAGAAGTACTTTAGATGGACTGAAAGATATCCAAATTATCTCTTTGAGGCATGCAGATATATATTTGCCTTTTTTTTCAGCTTTTTCCAGAGATATGGCTACTTTAAGAATCACTTTCAAATACAATTGTTTTAATGCAGACTCTTTAAAGGAGCCACGTCTATTTTCAAGCTAATATGGAAACTTAGAAAAAGATGTGCTGCTTTAAAGAGATGCCGCATTTATGTTCCCACAAATTCTGAGACCCTTTTTCCCCCAAATCTATCTGAAACATGCATAGCTGTGTTAGCTATGATCCTTATTCCATTTAAAGCAAGGGTCTCCAACCTTGGCAACTTTAAGCCTGGCGGACTTCAACTCCCAGAAAGTCCCAGCGTTACTAAGGTTGGAGACTCCTGATTTAAAGGGTCAAAATGGTAGGGGAAAAGATCCTTCATAGCACACATGGATGTGCATCAGAGGGTGATGTTCAGCAGGTTCTGACCAGTTCTGGAGAACAGGTAGCAGAAATTTTGAGTAGTTCAGAGAACCGGTAAATACCACCTTTGACTGGCCCTGCCCCCCATCTATTCTTTGCCTCCCGAGTCCAGCTGATAGGGAAGAAATGGGGATTTTGCAGTAACCTTCCCATGGAATGGGGTGAGAATGGAGATTTTACAGTATCCTTCCCCTGCCACGCCTACCAAGCCACGCCCACCAAGCCACGCCCACAGAACAGGTAGTAAAAAAAAATGAATCCTACCACTGGTGTGCATATGCAGTAGTCCTTGACTTACTATCACAATTGAGCCCAACCTTTCTGTTGCTAAGTGAAACAGGTGTCAAGCAAATTTTGTCCCATTTTACGACCTTTCTTGCCATGGTTGTTAAGTGAATCACGGCAGTTGCTAAATAAGTAACACGGTTGCTAAGTGAATCTGACTTCCCCATTGACTTTGCTTGTTAGAAGTTTGCAAAAGGTGATTACATGACCCCGGGACAATGCAACCATCATAAATATCAACCAGTTGCCAAGCATTTGAATTTTGATCACGTGGCCACAAGGCTGCTGCAACGGCTGTAAGTGTGAAAAAAGGTCATAAGTCATTTTTTTCCAGTGCCATTCAAATGGTCACTAAATGAGGACGACCTCTATCGGCAGCTTGTTAAAGTAGCCATCCTTCCCTTGAGTTTCCCCTGCCTGAGATTTCACAGCAAAGTATTTCTTTTCACTGAATGCTTTAAAACTCATGCACTTTAACAGCATTCACACATACTTTTATTCCTCATTAGAAATATAAAACTCTTTGGATGCCTCCTTTAATGAAAGGCATCAGTTAAAGAGGGATTAAAATGCCACCTAAGCTGAAAAGCGAAATGAGACTGTAATAAAAGTTTGGGAAGTTTCACAGTTAAAATTATTCTTTAATTATATCTCAAACCTGACAGCCTCCTCCTGGTCTTTATTCCTTAGCAAGCAGGGATGGATGCCTTTGGACTTTAAATCAGGGCGCTAAATGAAGCCGGTCTCCCCCTTGGCCACCAGCTTTATTTGCAGTTTGCTGGGAAGCTTTCCTTCGGATGCCACTGAAGCCGAAGATTTTGCATCTGAAAGGCAGTGGGGGCTCCTGCGCGTCTGCCGTAGGCAAAGGTTAGTTATATTTTATCCGCCGGGAACGTTGCTTAATGATGTTAGTTAGAAAAGGCTTGGCACTAATTGAATTCCTTAAAGTCCCCAAGTGGTTGTGCATTGCAATCTAAGATTAGACTTCCCGAGTAACTCATGTCAGCACAGTAAATTTTGTTTATCGAGTGAAGATGCCTTAGCTGCGAGGGAGCACTTGGGGCGATCACATCCTCGCAATGAACACGACACACATTAAGATGGTGAAGTTCTTTTGGACTTGTTTTTAGCAAGCAACTTTTTTTGCAGCTTTTACACTGAGAGCATATGCACCAAGACAAATTCCTTGTGAGTCCAATCATACTTGGCCAATAAAAAATTCTATTCTATTCTATTCTATTCTATTCTAAAGAATGGAGTCCACTGGGCTCCTAAGGAGACTACACGAACCCATCATGTGCTACTCAAAAATGGTTCAGAACCAGCCTGTCATTGCCTTCTTCGGGATGTTTCCAGGTTATTTTATTTATTAAATTTATATGCCGCCCATCTCACTGTCAGGTGTCTCTGGGCAGTTTATGACATTGTAAAAGCAGAGACAGAAACATTAAAAATGTTAATATTATCCCCCAGCTTTGGACTTTCTGGTGGTCTCATATCCCAGGACCAACCAGTCTGATTCCTGGTTAGGTTTTCAAGGTCAGCTAGGTTTGATTTGGTGTTACCTTCTACTTGGATATTATCAGTGGTGGTTGTCCATAGAGATTCTCAGTCATCCAGGTCATGGTTGTCCCAAAGATGTTTGGGACACAAAAAGCAACTTGCCTTTCTGGTTTTTCTTTGAAGATGTTTCGCTTCTCATCCAAGAAGCTTCTTCAGCTCTGACTGGATGGTGGGGAATAGAAAGAATTAGAATTAGACATCAATGGTGGTTACTACAACAGTGGTGAATAGATGGTTGCTTCCAATGCAGAACATTTGCATAGAGACAGGATGTGAGTGTAACAGTCACATTCCCGGTCACTTTAGGAGGTCTTCAGAGCTTGGCATCAAGGAGGACTAGGCTGAAAACAAGGAATTGGATTCTGTTATCTCTGAATTTCTGCTAGCTATGCCAGGAAGGAAGTTTTCCTACAACTCATAATTACAGAAAGCCTTGGCGTGCAAGAGGGGTGTTAACCTTGCCCTCTCCAGCTTCCAGTGTAAGAATTGAGTCAATTGTCAAACCAGCCTAACCCTGTGTTTAGATACAGATGAACAGAGTTGGAAGGGACCTTGGAGGTCTTCTGGTCCAACACACACACAACCACCGCCCAAACTGGAGACCTTACACCATTTCTGACAGATGTCAGTCCAGTCTGTTCTTGAAAGTTTCCAGTGATGAAGCTCCTACAACTTCTGAATGCAAGCTGTTCCATTGGTTGATTGCTCTCACTGTCAGAAAATTCCTCCTTAGTTCTAAGGTTGAATCTCTCCTTGTTCAGTTTCCATCCACTATTCCTTGTCTGGCCTTCAGGTGCTTTGGAAAATAGCTTGACCCCCTCCTCTCTGTGGCAGCCCCTCAAATATTGGAAGACTGCTATCACGTCTCCCTGGTCCTTCTCTTCACTAGACTAGCCATGCTCAGTTCCTGCAACCATTTGTAATATAGCCTCCAGTTGTTTGACTATTTTAATATTTTTAATCCGATTGTAAGCCATCCAGTGTTACATGACTGTAAAATGTGCCATATATAAATTTCATAATAAATAAATATCATCATCACAACCACCACTTTGGCTTTTCTTTTTTGTTGCAGCTTCCCTCTTCTAGAGACCCTTGGCTAGTTTTATTGAATCTAAATTTCAATAAAAATTACACTGAATGCCAAATCTTCATTTCCAGGACTTTAAAAAGTACATGACAGAGTTGCCTATAGAGGATGATATTGCAGGTGCTAATTTTACTGGAAGGGAAATACTACTACTAGAATTCAGAAAAAAGATAACTTTGTTTTTTGAAAAAAAACCCTCTCTTTTATGATTCAGTAAAATGCAAGAAAGTTCAAACGATTTAAATCAAAACATTTTAGCACAAGAAGAGTGAAGGATAACACTTAATATGGAGGTGTTTATTTATGGACTGCAAAACAATGTTCTGATGAATAATTGAGCCAAGGTCTTGTTAATATTTACTGACTTTAATGAGCAATTATGTGATAAAGCAATCACGGACTTGTAGAATGTGTTAATAGATTAGGGAATTAGCAAATGTTTCTGAACAAATATGCAAGCAATAATAAACTATTAACTACTAAAGTGCTAATTAAAGCATAAATAATATGATCTGCTGTATATTAATCAATAAAACCATTTAGACAAGTGGAGAGGGGATTTATTTATGCTTGTATATTGTAATGAAGTATAAATGCAATAACAGAAAGTTGATCACACATGCCAGAGATTTAAAATAAGAATTGGCAGGAAGTTCTTATGAGTTCTTATCGTTTATCCAGAATTAAAATGGAATAAAATGTTTTATATGTCTACCAAACATGCTTGTATATTTTATAATCCAAAATATAAAGCTGTAAAAATCCACCCATATGCTCTAGCAAAGGTTGATCTTTTCAGACAATGGGCATAAATGGGCATTTCTCTCCTATAAAGTTATGGATCCATAGATCATGCTTCTAATTTATCCACCAATGTGGCAATGGCAGTTTTGATATTAATGAAGAATAGGATTTGGGATGATATTCACTTATGCTTCTCCAAAATGCCATAGTGAATAAATTGTTCCAGGAAAGCTGGCCTTATGTTTTAGAAAGAGCTTCTAGGCTACCCTCAGAATTGTTTCTCATTTCTCAAGCTAAATTTGCATATATATTTAGGAGGTACCACCAATGTGGCTTCTTTTACATGCAGAAGTTGTTCAAGAACAGGGGTCTCCAACCTTGGCAATTTTAAGACTTGTGGACTTCAACTCCCAGAATTCCTCAGCCAGCGAAGCATAAAAACTCACATATGACTATGACCTTTTTTTAAAGTCACTCATTCATTCCTTTTATGCCCTGCTTATTGCTCAGAGTTTAATGATAGAGATGATAGGGATAGATGGATGATAGATAGATAGATAGATAGATAGATAGATAGATAGATAGATAGATAGATAGATAGATAGATAGATAGATAGATAGATAGATAGATAGATATTCTGTATATGTATATAGGTCTTTGGTTATTCGGGTTTTCTCCCGCATAAAATTGGAAGTGTCTTGGCGACGTTTCAACGAAGTCTCATTTGTCATCTTCAGGCTGGTATTTACATCTTCTTGCTTCTGGGAGCAATATGTGATCGCAGCTGTTTCTTCCTTTTAACTGCTAGTGGGGGTTTGAACTGATTGGTTGGGAGCTTGGCTGTGTTCTGATTGGGTGGGGGCTTGGCTGTGCTCTGATTGGATGGTGGGATTGGCTGTGCTCTGATTGGATGGGGGTGTGTTCTGTTTGGGTGGGGGCTTGGTTGTGCTCAGGTTACCCCACCATCCAATCCCACTATCCAATCAGAGCACAGCCAATATTTTTTAATATTTGTCCTCCACAGGTTAAAGCAAAAACAACGACGTGTTATTTATGGTCAAGAACTTAATGAAATTAAAATAATAAACTATATTGTTTATTGAATGTAAATGTGATACCATAGACATATAAGAATCATAGTGTTTGCTAATTAAATTTAATTCCACTGGAGATATCATGAATGATGAAATGTCAGGAGAAATGGATTTTGAAATTGTGAGAATTCTTGGAAAATTATGGAAGTTGTAGGTTAAAATTATGAAATGTAAATTATCTATTCGTGTCAGTTTGACCTGGTTTAGCGGTTGATTAATATAATAAATAATAATTTGATGTTTAATGTTATTGTGTAATTACTACTTAAAACAAATATTACTCATTTCTTCTAAAATGGTTAGTATGGAGTTTTTATTTCTTTCATGTTCCAGCCCTTTTATGGGGGAACCTGAAATTTTAAAAAATCCCAGTTGAGTGATTAAGAAATGTTGAAGCATTCACAATGCATGTCCTGAGAAGTTAGTCATTATTAATAGAAATGGCAAATAATTGTGCCTTTTGTGTTATGAAACAACAGTAAGCAGAACGTGCAATGTAAAAAAGACATTTTGAAATAAACCATCACTGGTCTTTGGAAAAAAGTGATAAAAGAAAGGTGTACAGTTCTCAGCAGCAGTCAATCAAATTACTTTATGACATCCTTAAGAAGTCCCATGAATTTAACATCGGCAAGTTTCAAAATTGCTCACTCCATAGCTCAGCATGGAAAGACTTCACAGAAAGAGAATTTATTAAAGAAAGTCTTCTAAAATGTGCACCTTTTTTTGTTTCAAGGAATTCAAGATAAAGATGCTATCATATTATTAAGCAAGTTTGATTTACCAGTTCAGCAAAAATGCCTTTTTAGGCAGAGCGATGGCAATGATCTCTGACATACAACATGAATTAAAAGGAGACTTAAAATATTGTAAATATTTTTTTTTTCATTTTGCCTTGATGAAACTACTGCTGACACCTCTTCTACTCAGTGGCTGTCTTTGCTAGATTTTGCAATGGTCAGATGGTCATACCACAAGAAGAAGAGCAGGTAAAGCTATAAACACTGCCAACAAGCACATCAGAAAATAAGATATACAACTTTGCTTTAAAAATGCTCTGCAGATTAACATGTCTAAATGGTGGGGGGAAAGGTTGGATTTGTGAAGCTGTTTATGGAAGCTATTGAATATCCAGTAGTGCTGCTTTAGGGCATTATCCATTCATCCACCAAGGGAATGTTGTGTGCCGAGGCAAGATTTGCAAAATTACAGGTAATCCTTGATTTACAACCGTTGATTTAGTGAGTGTTGAAAGTTACAACATCGCTGAAAAAAATGACTTATGACCGTTTTTCACACTTATGTTTAGCAACTGACTCATATTTATGACAGTTGACTCATATTTATGATGGTCCCAGGGTCACGTGGTCACCTTTTGTGACCTTCTGACAAGCAAGATCAATGAGGAAACCAAAGTCACTTAACAAATGTGTTATTAATATACACTTGCAGTGATTCACTTAACAATTGTGACACGAAAGGTCACAAAATTCACATAAAAACTGTCTTGGTTAACAATATAAACGTTGGGCTCAATTATGGTCATAAGTCGAGGACAACCTGTACAGGATGGAATTACAGTTGTAACAAAACTAGTGTATTTAGTAACTGCTCAACTCCTTCCAAGTGAGGATTTTCTGCACTATTGCAGGACGTCAAATAAACTTACAGTGAACTGCTGATGCACAACAATGAGAGGCGAGGAAAAGTCTTCAAAAGATTTATGGAGTGCTAGGAAGAAATTAAGTTATATGTGGAGAATAAAAAAATTGGAACATTTTCCTCAGCTCAGTGACTGTACATGGGGTCAGTGCACTGATATTTTTCACAGACCTACCAGTTCACATGAGGGAATTGAACTTAAAGTAACAAGGTTTGGACCAAAGTCTTGATATTATGTTAGGATACATCAAAGTCTTTGAAATTAAACCTCAAATTTTCAAACGAGGCATGGGGACTAAAAATAATAATAATAATAATAATAATAATAATAATAATAATAATAATAATAATAATAATAATAATAATAATAATAATAATAACAACAACAACAACAACAACAACAACAACAACAATAATAATAATAATAATAATAATAATAATAATAATAATAATTTAATTTGTATACCGCCCTTCTCCCGGAGGACTCAGGGCGGTGAACAGGCAGGTAAAATAAAAACAATACATTTCAATAAAAACAATATTTAAAAAACTTATTCCAATAGCCTAAATTTAAAATACAATACGAAATATAAAATAAACCCCAATAAAATCCATATTTAAAACCCTATTAAGCCAGTCCTGCTCGAAAGAATAGATATGTTTTAAGCTCACATGAAAAGTCCGGAGGTCTGGAAGTTGTCGAAGTCCTGGGGAAGCTCATTCCAGAGGTAGGTGCCCCACAGAGAAGGCTCTCCCCTGGGGTCGCCAGCCTGCACTGTCTGGCTGACGGCACCCTGAGGAGGCCCTCTCTATGAGAGCGGTGGGAGGCATGTGGTAACAGAAGGCGGTCCCGAAGATATCCCGGTCCTATGCCATGGAGCGCTTTAAAGGTGGTAACCAACACCTTGAAGTGCACTCGGAAAACCACAGGTAGCCAGTGCAGCCTGCGCAGGATCGGTGTTATATGGGAGCCACGAGTGGCTCCCTGTATCACCCGCACGGCTGCATTCTGAACTAACTGAAGTCTCCGGGTGCACCTCAAGGGGAGCCCCATGTAGAGAACGTTACAGTAGTCCAGGCGAGAAGTGATGAGGGCATGAGTGACCGTGCATAAGGCATCCCGGTCTAGAAAGGGGCGCAACTGGTGGACCAGGCGAACCTGGTAAAAAGCTCTCCTGGAGACGGTCGCCAAATGATCTTCAAAGGACAACCGTCCATCCAGGAGAACCCCCAAATTGCACACTCTCTCCATTGGGGCCAATGATTCGCCCCCAACAGTCAGCTGCGGTTGCAGCTGACTGTACCGGGATGCCGGCATCCACAGCCACTCAGTCTTGGAGGGGTTGAGCTTGAGCCTGTTTCTCCCCATCCAGACCCGTACGGCCTCCACACACCGAGACAACACTTCAACAGCTTCATTGGGGTGGTCAGGGGTGGAAATGTACAGCTGGGTGTCATCCGCGTACAGTTGATAACTCACCCCAAAACCACTGATGACCTCGCCCAGCGGCTTCATGTAGATGTTGAACAGGAGAGGCGAGAGAACCAACCCCTGTGGCACCCCACAAAGGAGGCGCCTCGAGGTCGACCTCTGCCCCCCTGCCAACACCGTCTGCGATCGGTCGGAGAGATAGGATGAGAACCACCGAAATACGGTGCCTCCCACACCCAATCCCTCCAACCGTCGCAGCAGGATACCATGGTCGATGGTATCAAAAGCTGCTGAGAGATCAAGGAGAACCAGGGCAGAGGAATAACCTCTATCCCGGGCCCTCCAGAGGTCATCCACCAATGCGACCAAAGCTGTCTCCGTGATGTACCCGGGTCGGAAACCAGACTGGAACGGGTCTAGATAGACAGATTCATCCAGGTACCGGGGTAACTGGTGTGCCACCACACTCTCAACAACCTTCGCCACAAAGCGAAGGTTGGAGACTGGACGATAGTTACTCAAAACAGCTGGGTCCAGGGAAGGCTTCTTGAGGAGGGGTCTCACCACCGCCTCTTTCAAGGCGGTGGGGACAACACCCTCCCTCAGAGAAGCGTTAACAATCCCCTGGAGCCAGCCTCGTGTAATCTCCCGGGTGGCCAGCACCAACCAGGAGGGACACGGGTCCAATAAAATATTATAAGTATTTTCTTTGACTAAGGTCAGCTCGGATGTGCAAAACGAAATGGAACCTTTGCATATAACATAACAGCACCTTTTAAACTCAGTAATTGGTCCATTTGGTGGAAGATTTAATCAATTCAGAAGTTTAGAACAGACGATTACCTCAAGTATCTTGATGCAGTTGACATTACTATGGAATTAAATGATTTCCAAGAGCTACAAATTGAAGGATTCAAGCTGCAGATAATAGAGTTACAAACTAGCTTCTGGAATCATGTTTTGATGACCCGAGGTCTCAATTTGAGGATCTGGAAAGAAATTGCCAGCAGAATGAAGATTGCAACTACGAACAGGAAATTTTGAATCTAGAGTAGTTTTGATACCTTTGTTGTGACCCAGGTTCCTGGACCCAGACTCCTGGACTCGGATGATTCAGAAAATGAGGGAGAAGACCTGGCAAGCCCTGTTTCTCTTGAGCCCTCTCCCTCCCTGGCACCCACTCAAAGGGAGGAGGAGGCCGCAAGGCCTGATTCTCCGGCCTTCTTCTGATTTGGCAACGCCCAAGAACAGTTTTGGAGTGATGCAAGATTACGAAGACTTGATCGTGCGGAAGAGTTGGGACAAAGCCAAGTCATAATTGTCATGCAGTGACATCTGCAGAGACTATAAATAGGAGGCGGGACTTCCTGGTTTTTTGTCTTGGACAAAGCAATGAATTTGGCGCGAGCTAACTATTTCATGGAGGAAAGAATATATTCGTGAGTAATTCTGGCCTTATCTATAATTTCCTCGTTATCTCCAGAAACTTGGCAGGCCCGTGGGTAGACGTGGCCAGGACATGTATCTATGTAAATAAAAGGAAAAAAGGAAGGCCTCTGACGGACTCTTTGCTGGGAGTATTGGGGAAGGAAACAGAACATTTTGTCCAAGACCTGACTAAAACATCTTCCACCAAAGATGGATCAGCAGCAGGTACAGCAGCAGTTAGAGCAGCTACAGCGGCTAATCAACAGCTCCAGCAGCAAGTGGCTCACTTGGCAGGCCAACTTGCTGCCAGGAATGTGCCTGCAGCCCCCATCCTCCCACTCCTCCTCCTCGTCGCAAGTGCCCGATAACCGTGCCGGATAAGTTTTCTGGGCAGCCTGAGATGTTCCCGACCTTTTTGGGACAGTGCCAGCTCTACATGGCTATGAGGCCAGAGGATTTCCCAGGCGACCGGGCTAAGGTGGCCTTCGTGATTAACCTTCTTTCCGGCTCGGCTGCTCGATGGGCCACGCCCTCTTGCTCCAGGACAGCCCCTGCTGGCGGACCAACAGCGTTTTGGCAGCACCTCGCACCATGTATGAGGACCCCGTTCGAATGCTGGCGGCAACCAGGCGCCTTAAGGAACTCCGTCAAGAAACGCCCCTGCAGGAGTACATCGCGAATTTCGTCTTTTGTGCCAGGACTCTGACTGGAATGATGCAGCGCTGGTGGACGTTCCAGGAGGGACTCTCAGAGGAATTGCAAGATGAGCTGGCCCGCGTGGGCGCCACGGACCCTCGACAACTTGGTGCCCTTTGTCTCCGCCTCGATGCCCGTCTGCAGCGGCGACCGTCCCGTCGCACCCCGGGACCCTCCGTCGACATCTGCACCCCACTTCCTGCACCACCAGCACCCAGGGTCGCCCACGTTTTGTAACCGCTGCGGAAGAGCCCATGGAGTTGGGGCGGCCAGACCTCGCCTAACAGCCCAGGAGGCGGAACCGGGCGCCAAGGGGGATTGTGCCTGTACTGTGGGGAGCCCGGCCACTTCGCCGCTTCTTGCCCCAGAAAGCGAAGTGGGGCACGCACGCCGGTCCCCGAATCACAGCGTGACCAATCGGGAAACGGAGCAGGCCCGGCCTCGGGGGAACCCTAGGTCGGGCACGGACTAAGCCCCCACTGGACGTTGCGGAAGTAGACTCTGGGCCCCCTCGGCATCTGATTCTGGACACACGGATATGGTTGGGGAACCAGTCGGACGGGCTCCAGGCGCATGCGCTGGTGGACTCAGGGGCCACAACAAACTTTATGGACCAGGCCTTTGTGACCCAGTTTGCGGTCCCCGTGGGTCCGGTGGGCCCTCCCATGCGGTAGAGACAATTGATGGACGAGAACTGGTGTCCGGCCCCATTAAATTCGCCACCCAGCCTTTGCGCCTGGCTATTGGGGACCATGAGGAGGCGATCCAGTTTTATGTCACGGCGGACCTTCATTTTCCCTTGGTCCTTGGGTTGGCCTGGCTTCGGACCCACGATCCTCAGGTGGCCTGGTCGCGGAACGCCATCTCTTTCCTGGGTCTGCAGTGCGTCGATCACCTCCCCCACACCTGTGCCGGCCAGAACGTCCCACCGCTGCCATCACCTTGCCTCCTGAGCTGGCGGACTTCGCCCGGCGTGTTCAGCGAGAAGGAGGCGGACCGACTACCCCGCATCGGCCCCTCGATTGCCCGTGGACCTTCTGCCCAACGCACCACTGCCTGTGGGACGCCTGTATTCCATGTCGGAGCCCGAGTTGGCCGCCCTCAGGGACTTCCTGGACAAAAACCTGGCCCGAGGTTCATCCGGCCTTCAAAGTCCCTCTCGGCCCGGTCCTCTTTGTGAAGAAGAAGACAGGGACTTGCGCCTATGCTGTGATTACCGCCGGCTAACGCCATTACGGTGCGGAATCGCTACCCCTGCCGCTCATCCCGGAGCTACTGGAAAGGTTGCGGAGGCCACGATCTTCACCAAGCTCGATCTCCGGGGCCTACAACCTGGTGCGGATACGAGAAGGAGGCGAATGGAAGACGGCATTCGGCACCCGATACGGACACTACGAATACACTGTCATGCCATTTGGGTTGACCAATGCTCCCGCCGTTTTCAGCACTTCATGAGCAGCGTGTTCGAGACATGTTGGATCGGTTCGTGGTTATCTACCTGACGACATCCTGATTTACTCCCGGTCCAGGAAAGCCACCTTCGACACGTCAGTCTGGTTCTGCAACGCTTGCGGGAGCAACAACTCAATGCGTCTTCTTCCGGACTTCCATAGAATTTCTCGGGCATATCATCTCGCCCGAGGGCATAGCCCTGGACCCATGTAAAGTAGAAGCTTTGTGTAGCTGGGAAGCCCTCGTCGGGTGAAGGATGTTCAGCGCCTGCTGGGCCGCCAACTACTACGGACCTTCATCCCGGGCTTCGCCACTGACAGCTCCACTTACCCAGCTCCTCAGGAAGAAGGTTGCATTCGGTGGGGTCCCCGCAGCAAGAAGCATTCACAGCCCTCAAGAAAGCCTTCGTCACGGAACCCGTCCTGAGGCATCCCGACCCGCTCCGGCCTTTTGTGGTGGAAACAGAGGCGTCCAATGTGGCTCTGGGGCGGTGCTGCTACAGGCTCCGGCGAATGGCGGCACACTTTTCCCTGCGCTTACTACTCCCGGAAACTCAACCCTTCCGGCGCAACTACACTATCTGGGAAAAGAGTTGCTGGCTATCAAGGCTGCATTCGAGGCTTGGCGACACCATCTGGAGGGCCCGACATCAGGTGGAGGTCGAGCGGACCATCGGAATCTCGAGCACCTCACCACAGCTCGGAAGTTGAACCAGCGGCAGATCCGGTGGTCGTTGTTTTGCCCGGTTCAACTTCCGCGTGACCTACATTCCCAGCGGTCACAACGGGCGGATGCCCTGTCCCGCAAGCCAGAGTACCTCTGCGCCAAGGACCCCCTTCCTCCACGGACAGTGCATGGGGACTAATAATAATAATAATAATAATAATAATAATAATAATAATAATAATAATAATAATAATAATAATAATAATAATAATAATAATAATAATAATAATAACAACAACAATAATAATAATAATAATAATAACAATAATAATAATAATAATAATAATAACAATAATTTAATTTTTATACCGCCTTCTCCCGGAGGACTCAGGGCGTGAACAGGCAGATAAAATAAAACAATACATTTCAATAAAACACTATTTAAAAAACTTATTCCAAAAGCCTAAATTTAAAATACAATACAAAGTATAAAATAAACCCCAATAAAATCCATGTTTAAAAACCCTATTAAGCCAGTCCTGCTCGGAAGAATAAATATGTTTTAAGCTCGCGGCGAAAGGTCCGGAGGTCCGGAAGTTGTCGAAGTCCTGGGGAAGCTCATTCCAGAGGTAGGTGCCCCACAGAGAAGGCTCTCCCCTGGGGTCGCCAGCCTGCACTGTCTGGCTGGCGGCACCCTGAGGAGGCCCTCTATGAGAGCGCACTGGGTGGGAGGCATGTGGTAACAGAAGGCGGTCCCGAAGATATCCGGTCCTATGCCATGGGCGCTTTAAAGGTGGTAACCAACACCTTGAAGTGCACTCGGAAAACCACAGGTAGCCAGTGCAGCCTGCGCAGGATCGGTGTTATATGGGAGCCACGAGTGGCTCCCTCTATCACCCACGCGGCTGCATTCTGAACTAACTGAAGTCTCCGGGTGCACCTCAAGGGGGGCCCCATGTGAGGCGTTACAGTAGTCCAGGCGAGAAGTGACGAGGGCATGAGTGACCGTGCATAAGGCATCCCGGTCTAGAAAGGGGCGCAACTGGCGGACCAGGCGAACCTGGTAAAAAGCTCTCCTGGAGACGGTCGCCAAATGATCTTCAAAGGACAACCGTCCATCCAGGAGAACCCCCAAATTGCGCACCCTCCATTGGGGCCAATGATTCGCCTCAACAGTCAGCTGCGGTTGCAGCTGACTGTACCGGGATGCCGCATCCACAGCCACTCAGTCTTGGAGGGGTTGAGCTTGAGCCTGTTTCTCCCCATCCAGACCCGTCGGCCTCCACACACGAGACAACACTTCAACAGCTTCATTGGGGTGGTCAGGGGTGGAAATGTACAGCTGGGTGTCATCCGCACAGTTGATAACTCACCCCAAAACCACTGATGACCTCGCCCAGCGGCTTCATGTAGATGTTGAACAGGAGGCGAGAGAACCGACCCTGTGGCACCCCACAAGGAGGCGCCTCGAGGTCGACCTCTGCCCCCTGCCAACACCGTCTGCGATCGGTCGGAGAGATAGGATGAGAACCACGAAACACGGTGCCTCCACACCCAATCCCTCCAACCGTCGCAGCAGGATACCATGGTCGATGGTATCAAAAGCCGCTGAGAGATCAAGGAGAACCAGGGCAGAGGAATAACCTCTATCCGGGCCCTCAGAGGTCATCCACCAATGCGACCAAAGCTGTCTCCGTGCTGTACCGGGTGGAAACCGGACTGGAGCAGGTCTAGATAGACAGATTCATCCAGGTACCGGGGTAACTGGTGTGCCACCACACTCTCAACAACCTTCGCCACAAAGCGAAGGTTGGAGACTGGACGATAGTTACTCAAAACAGCTGGGTCCAGGGAAGGCTTCTTGAGGAGGGGTCTCACCACCGCCTCTTTCAAGGCGGTGGGGACAACACCCTCCCTCAGAGAAGCGTTAACAATCCCCTGGAGCCAGCCTCGTGTAACCTCCCGGGTGGCCAGCACCAACCAGGAGGGACACGGGTCCAATAAAATATTATAAGTATTTTCTTTGACTAAGGTCAGCTCGGATGTGCAAAACGAAATGGAACCTTTGCATATAACATAACAGCAACTTTTAAACTCAGTAATTGGTCCATTTGGTGGAAGATTTAATCAATTCAGAAGTTTAGAACAGACGATTACCTCAAGTATCTTGATGCAGTTGACATTACTATGGAATTAAATGATTTCCAATAGCTACAAATTGAAGGATTCAAGCTGCAGATAATAGAGTTACAAACTAGCTTCTGGAATCATGTTTTGATGACCCGAGGTCTCAATTTGAGGATCTGGAAAGAAATTGCCAGCAGAATGAAGATTGCAACTACGAACAGGAAATTTTGAATCTAGAGTAGTTTTGATACCTTTGAGTTACTCTCTTAACCCAATGCATGTGGCTGAATATCCAAGCTCCTTCTTTCAGGCTCGAATGATATTTAAATGTGGATATGTTGCATTGATGATGTTATCTAGCTGGGTAATAAAAAGTCTGCAAGAAAACATCCAAGCTTAGAAAGTACTAAGGACATCCCCTCCCACAGTTCAACCCTGAGCTACAAATATTCTACCAATAAAGATGAATATTTATAGCTCAGTGTTGAAATGAGAGATCATTGGTACTCTTTGAACTTGCCTGTTTCAGAGAACACCAAGAACCCCTCATCCAAACATTCTGTTCTATAGAGCTTTGAATGAAATAACTGCCTCCAAATTTCAAAGAACATTCACATTAGCATGATTAAATGTCCTTTAGAGCTATTCTCAAGGCCAAAACATTTAAAGAATTCCTCACAACCTGAAATTATGCCCTTGTGGAAAAGGACATATGTTGATCTAGAGCAGGGGTCTCCAACCTTGGTCCCTTTAAGACTTGTGGTCTTCAACTCCCAGAGTCCCTCAGCCAGCAAAGCTGGCTGAGGAACTCTGGGAGTTGAAGTCCACAAGTCTTAAAGGGACCACAGTTGGAGACCCCTGATCTAGAGTCTGTTTCTTATTTTTGTGCCTTTTTTAAGGATATAAAGGCTTGCTTCACAGCTTCCTCTGAATGAAACACCTTTACAATTCTGATTTATTTCACGTACAATTACTCTTGTCCTATTGGTATAATTCTGTTGCCTTGAAAGTGGGAAAAAATTATGTTATACTGCTTATAGGTTGTAAATACCATCATGATTGCGTCACAATTTTACGCTTGCATTTGGCTTATTTATTTATTTATTTATTTATGTCACAACAATATACATAAGCATCACACAAAACGATTATATAGTATATAAACATATATATGAGGAAATATGAGGAAGTATAAGCATATATGTATGAGAATAAAAAAAAACAATAGGACAGGAACAGTAGGCACGTTTGTGCTCTTATGCACACCCCTTATGGTCCTCTGAGGAATGGGGTGAGGTCAATAGTAGAAAGTTTTTGGTTAAAGCTTTTGGGATTATGGGAAGAGACCACAGAGTAAGGTAATGTGTTCCAAGCACTGATAACTGTGTTACAGAAGTCATATTTTCTGCAATCTAGATTGAAGCGGTAAACATTAAGTTTGAATCTGTTGGTTGCTTTTCTATTATTGCGATTGAAGCTGAAGTAGTCTTTAACAGGAAGGACATTACAATAGATGATTCTATGAGTTAAACACAGGTCCTGTCGAAGGCGGCGGAGTTCTAAGTTTTCTAAATCCAAGATTTCAAGTCTGGTGGGATAAGGTATTTTGTTGTTTTTAGAGGAGCGGAGAATTCTTCTTGTAAAATATTTCTGGACACGTTCAATTGTATTGATGTCAGAAATGTGGTGTGGGTACCTAAAAACAGGAATGGTATCCTTGTTTTGTTAACCTGAACAGTCCTGAACATTGTATAATATAGTATAGTAGTACAACTTGACCCATCTCTGGATTTGTTTAAGCTCTCAGTAAATGCATACTAAAATAGAAATACAAAACCACTGTAGGATCTCCCAGGAAGTGAGATCCTGCTGTGTACAGGAACACTCAGCAGGAATTTTGCTTGAAGTCAAGACTGACCTTAACATAAGATGGAGTGAGGCAGCCCACTCAGGCAGCCCATATAGTTACATAGGTAGCTGTTGTAATGCAACACGAGCAAAACTACATCTGCCACACAACATGCTACTGGATCTTTAAATTAGCCTTTTGATGGAAGACTGTATTCTTTTATTAATTCTGAAATAGATACTACTGCCATCTAATTAACCTTCGTGAAGAAGCTACGCCATCCTGACTTTTTCTCCAAGAAGCAAAATGTACTGTATGGTAACACTAGGGAACCAAGTGGGAATCAAGGTTGGTAAATGGGTAATTTTTATTTATTTATTACTTATTAAGTTTATATGCCACCCATCCCACTGTCAAGCAATTCTGGGCAGGTTGCTACATCATAAAAGCAGGTATATCACAATAAAATGTTACATGTTAAAATAAGCAAAGTTTAATAATTTACAAATTAAACTGTAATGGAGTGGAGGTGGGATCTTCTTCCTAGTTCACCTAAGACCTCAAGTACAGAAAGCCCAAATCGGGGGCCCAGGCCAATCAGTAGAGCCAGTTTCTGAGATTCTTTCAGTAGGCTAAGAGGGTGGTGTGGATCCTACTCCAGGGGACAAGATGTTCCAGAGGGTAGGAGCCACAGCAGAAAAGGCTCTTCTCCTGGACCTACCAGCAAAAATTCCTTGACCAATGGGGTCCACAGCATGCCTCTTCTGCCAGACTGAGTAGGGCAAGCCAATCCCATTGATATGAGACAGTTCCTCAGGTAGCCTGGACCCATGTTATAAAGGGCTGTGTTAATCCTGTGGTGATGTAGTGATCTGGATTTGGAGTGGATGACCAGATGGGTCTAGGACAACTTGCCACAGCCGGCTCATCCTGGTTGGCTCACCCTGACTAACTCGATGCAGGACAATTTGACATGCCCAACTCCTGCATGAAGAAATGGTGGAATAGAATCATTAAAGAAAGGATGCTAAAGGAGGGGCAAAATGAAATGTGATGTCAGCCCTGGAAGTCATCTTTTTCGTTGGATCTTCAGGCCTGCCACATTTACTACTGTGGGAAACTGGGAGTGGGGATTTTATGGAGCCAGGATGATATATAGTCATAATAACATTCCTTTCTCAGAAAATCAAGGACATCTTACCCTGCACCTGGATGGCTGGAACTGGGAGGCATCTCCAGTTGGGACGGTGCTTTGATTGGACCATATGATGGACTTGTGGGTGCTGGGCGGGGACTTGAACTTTCCTTTGGGTGTGGAAAACCTGGAAACTTTCAGAATTGGGTTTTCCCAGATGTGCCAATATGACATCTCTAATAAAATGGAACTTTGAGGAAATTCAAACCTCAGAGTTTTCTTTCATTGGGGGTGTTACATGGAGCTCTGACCTTAATCTGAATCTTGACATGTGAATGACAAAAAATAAAGTGTTGAAGATGCAATGGCGGATAACAGTACAGTTATCCCACATTGAATTGTCTCATGGCAAGTTGTCCCATGGTGAGTTGGCCAAGTCAAGTTCTCCTGCATCAAGTTAGCCAGAGTGAGTTGGCTGGGATGGGTCAGCCAGGGCGAGATGACCATGGCAAGACAACTGCAGCAATTCTGGCAAATGGATGCAGATGACTTTTGTATAAATCTGCTGGGAAGAGTTCAGGAGAGTTCAAGAGGTGATCTATCATGGTTTAAGCTTTCTTTTGTAGACCTAACACTAGATCCAACTGGTTATATGTATCCAAAATCGTACTGCTAGCTTTGGGGAGCATATGGCAAAGAAAGATAAAGAGGAAGAAGAGATTGATTAAGCAACAGATCAGATAAAACCTGAGCAAATTATGTCGACTGTTAATAAGCTATATTCAATGTAGTTGTTCCAAACCTGGTTTACATATCCAGGCTTCTTTATCAACTCAGTAAGCTTTAATCTATACTTTAAATTCAAATGGCTTTATTACTCCTGATTAACTATTACATTTTGCTTAGTATCCAAAAAAAGAAGATGTTTTTCATATTACAAGGAAAGAGAAGTTGGTTGAGCTAAATAAATAATTAAAATTGTGATCTAAAGGGAAGGTGACTTATTTCCAGCATTATTAACAAGGAAATCCATCACTATGACATCTTATTTATAACAAAATATTTTAATCTACATTTCAAATGCAATGTGGAATAGAACATTTATTATTGACAACAATAATAATAATGCAAGTCTACCATCTAGCATAGATGTCGGGTAGATTGACTTCCTGGAGATATTTTGGACCCATTAATTCCATCAAGTAGTGGATGCTGGAAGTAGTAGCTGAAAATATATGGAGGAGACAAAAAAAATCTACTCTGGTATTGAACATAATTTAATGAAAGGGTTAAGAAGTCTGATACTCTCCATATATTTTGATTACAGAAACCCCCAGAAAAATATTGTAGAAAAAATAGATTATATTAAGGTTATACATTAGATGATATAATTGGTATCAAATGCATAATAGCTGCACTTTGTGTCCAGTGCATTTTTAGCTTGCAAAAAATGTGTATCCAATAAAACCTCAATTTTATGAACCCCCATATAGTGGATTTGGGATACAATGGACAAAGTATTACTTTGCATTGCACTCTAATAATGAGCAAAGTTCAAAGGCATTTCCAAAAGCTGTCCATTTAGCTAACTAGAAACAATTTACATCATTTTGATCAATTTCTGCCATTTGCAAACTTACACAAATAATACTTTAGCATGTTTGTCATGTACATCTGGATTTAACAAGCATTTAGGTCTAATTGACCCCAAGCATTCCAAACAGGGGTATCATTGTATTAAATATGCACTGTTTTTTAAAATATCAGAAAATAGTTACGCCCTTGATTTTCTGATTTAAATCCTTTCATTCAGCGGCACTTTGGCACTTGATTTTGTTCTCAACTTCTTCCTAGGCTTTGTATAAGGAAAATGGGGGCTGCTGTTGAAAAATGATTGGAAGTATTCATTTTTTAAAAAGTTACAAAGGAGACTTTTTTTAAAAAAAATAGAGAATTAACATAAGATGTTGCTGTTAAAAGAGCTGTCATTTTTCAGTGACATATCAATTAATCAGTTTTATTTGTCAATGGAGGGCAATGGGAAATACTCAACCAAATAATTTTTTTAAAAAATGCAGCACAGCTTTACTGTTTCTCTGTTGCCCTTTGAAACTGAACTGAGAGAAAACTTTACCTCAAGACATTATAAGACAGACAGGTTTAAGTGGCCATTTACTAAGCGTTCAGGGAGATGGTTTCTAAAATGGCAGTGCTGCCATCTATCTTATTTAAATCTGCCTGCTTTTAATTTCATTATTTTTAAAGGTCAAATTAAGGAAGCCTTTTCGATATATCCCGGGAACAGCTTGAGTTGCAGTGGTTCAACTATTGAATTAGGACACAGATGACCTCAATTCTGTGGTTATTCCTGGAGCTGGTAATTCCTTCTCTTCCAACCTATTGCGCAGTCAGAGTAGCCTCACATCATGCTGGAATAAACTCTGGCCCTTTCATATGTGCATGCAGTGCCACAACACATTAAAAAAAAGGGAAGGACCTTCTAGCCAGTGGTTTGATATTGCTTTTGTCATTTCCCCCTTCACACCCTCACTCTTATGGAGGTCTCTGCTCAACATTTGCTGTTGTGAGAACTTCAATGGAGGACCGAATTCTTCATACACTACAGAAAAGCAGAATACAAATCAGATATAGATGGACAGATCAAACCAGCTAACAGACGGATGAAAAAGACAAGTGGCCACTTGCTCTTTGGAGTGGAGGAGAATGTTTCAGGAGAAGGAGAAAAGTGTTGCTTTCAGTCTGGTAAAGAGCAATCATCATCATAATTAACAATTGTTGATAAGAAAGACAAAAAACAACAACAACATCAGTCTGGATAATGCATGTGGCAGTACCTGAAGACAGCAGAATAGAAGAGAAGGAACTGGAGAAAATAATAATATAGAAAAAACTGCAAATAGAAATAGAATGACTTTGGCAAAAACAAAAACAAAAGTAGTACCAACAGTAATAGGCACCTTGGATGCAATCCCAAAACAATGAGGACAGCACTTGAACACCATCGACATTGACAAATTCACCACCAAGCAATTGCAAAAGGCAACTTTACTTGGACCGGCTTACATCCTGTGATGATACCTGTAACACCAACAAACATCCACATCTGCCTATCTCAGCTCCTTGGGAAGGACTCAATAGGTAGACAAAAATGCCAAATCCAGTCGGAACATCTGGCTGATTGTGTGACAAACCAAAATAAAATGGAGAAATAATAGAATAGGGTGGGTGTCCCATTCTTTTCCCATTCTTTTCCCATTCTTTTCCCATTCCCATTCTTATCCCACCGTGCTTCACATCCAGGTTTACGAACCTGATTTGGTTTTTGTAAGGTTTTCTGATGACTCCATTGAAAATGTAATTGCAGTCTGGCAGCTCCACCAACCTTCTCACAGTGCCAAGTCCCTTCATCGCTGGATTGTCAAGGGACTGAAACAATAACGGGCCTTCCTTCCTGAACTAACAAATATTGCAGGCATGTGAAAGCAAAACTACTTGTAGGAAATGTGTGTAAATTTCTTCTACAACAGCAACAGCAACAGCTCAAGAAGAAACATGGCATCATTGCCAAGAACAAATTAATGAACAAAATCTGCCTATAAACCTTCCGTGAGCTGTGAAACAACAAAAGGAAGGTTTTGCTGAATACGTTATTTGTCATTATTATTTATTCACTTACAGTTCATCTCTGTTGCCAGAAGACTTGCTTTACAGTTATTATTTTATTATTTTTTGCAGGGGAGAAACATATGAACTGTATTGTTTTCATGGTTCCTAGGGCCTATTGGATTTATACCTGGGTTCTTCCTGGTTTTCTATAAAGAGAAGCTTTTCCATCATATGTTCTTCTGTTCATGAGAAAGAAATTATTAGCCATGGATGCTAAGCAGGTAGCATGGGATTTAAAAGGATTCTAATGCTGGACTTACTTAGTCGGATGATGAAACTGATAAATGAGAATATTTGTAGCCACGGGTTGAAATGAGAGTTTCAGAGAGTTGGTGCTCTCTGAGCTTGGTTGTTTTTATGCAGATGTTCCATTACTCAAGCTAGGTAACGAGGTAATTTTTAACCAGAGCCAAGAGGGAAATAATTAACCATACTGTATGACTGAGAGTCTTCATGTTACCAAAATTGAATATAATTACATTTAGGGCCTCTGGTGGCTCAACAGACTAATGCGGTCTGTTATTAACACAGCTGCTTGCAATTACTGCAAGTTAAAGTCCCACCAGGCCCAAGGTTGACTCAGCCTTCCATCCTTTATAAGGTAGGTAAAATGAGAACCCAGATTGTTGGGGGCAATAAAAGTTGACATTTGTATATAATATACAAATAGATGAGACTATTGCTTAACACAATGTAAGCCGCCCTGAGTCTTCGGAGAAGGGTGGGATATAAATTCAAATAATAAAAAAAAGGTGTAGAGATATGAAATTTGTCACTTTGGACAACAAGATGGACAGCATATACATTTTAGAAATAAATAAATAATAAAATTGTTACCATTATTGTTTTGTTCTGTGTCCTTCTCCCATTTCTCTTTATGCAACTGCCAAGGTGCTATGCAGAAGCTGAACTTAGTCCTTGGCCCAAGAAAAAAAATGGGTATCTTTGATAGAAGCAATGATGAGAAAATTCCCAAAAGGTGCAAGATGTATCCACCTGTGGCATTAAATTCAAGGGCACTGAATGCAGGCTAAATAGATATTGCAATTGAAGTTAAAATATATGATTGGAATATACAGGCTGTTATCTTTCTCAGAAAAGAGAGGTGGATAATACTGATCCAGCCTTATCTCTTTGCATTTCTCTTGGGTTTTTAATGGACCATGTGAAGAATAGGTTGATACTGCTATTATCCTTGTATGTATTCCAGCTAATGAAAAAATAATATAAGGCAATGCAGTCAAGAGAGGGTTCAGGAATCATAATATTAAATATTGAGTATTAAATGTGCCCACTTCTGCTATAGAGCAGGGGTCTCCAACCTTGGCAATTTTAAGACTCATGGACTTCAACTCCCAGCTTTGCTGGCTGAGGAACTCTGGGAGTTGAAGTCCACAAGTCTTAAAGTTGACAAGGTTGGAGACCTCTTCTCTAGTATACCTACCTGCCTTCCTTCATGCCTCTTCCCAGCCCCACAAAGCTGAAAAGTTTTGATTGACTAAAATCAACCTTTTTTGGGGGGGGAAAAGCTAATCTCCTTGGCTCAAGGAGTTATTTCTCCCATCTGCTTTGAGGGCTGTAGAGGTTGGACTTCGTAATACTTAAAACTTGGTTGTTGTTTTTAATACTGTTGCACTTGCTAATTAACACGGGTTTTCTTATATTTTAAATTTGCTTTTTCAATTGTATTGCTAATAATTCCCCATAAGCTTTACCCTTCAAGAAAAAAGCCTCTCTTTCAGAAACCAGGACTGGCAGGAGAGCACTCAGTACCCTGTAGATCAGGGTTCTCCAACCTTGGTCCCTTTAAGACTTGTGGACTTCAACTCCCAGAGTCCCTCAGCCAGCTGGCTGAGGGACTCTGGGAGTTGAAGTCCACAAGTCTTAAAGGGACCAAGGTTGGAGACCCCTGCTGTAGATAAAGAGTTTCGTTTCTAGCTGTTCTTAAGGCTCTATGAACAAAGAAAATAGTCAAGCTAACATTGGGAAGCGCTGAGAATGTATCTTACCCAAACCCTTTTTGACAGTTTTTACTTTGCAAATGTTTCTTTTACTTTTACCAGAATAAAAATCCTCTTTTCTATGGCTATGCTCATCGGTGAAATCCCCCCGGTTCTATCCGGCTCACCAAACTGGTAGCACCTGCAGCAGAAGGCTCCACCCACTCGCCGGGATATCATTACATCCTGGTTTTTTACCGTCTGCGCATGCGCAGAAGGTTCTGTACATGCACAGAAGAGGCATGCCCATGTGCTCCCACATACTCCCATACACTCCCACGTGCTCCCGTTCCCAAACCAGTAGTGAAGGTAAGTGGATTTCTGGCTGGCTATGCTGGCTATGCTGACTATGCTCATGTATTATTGGATGCTGTAATTCTTGTGATATAACTGAGCAGATGACTATTTCTAAATCAATCAACTTTTGCTTTGAAGTTCTTTGTTGCGCAAACTGAAAAAATAAATATAATCCATTTCTCCTTTATCAAATTGCTTTTAAACAAATTGCTCTAACAAATTGCTTTTAAATGATCTTCTGACTTGGTTGCTTATTGGAAATGGTCAACTGAGGCAGAACCTAGGGCCAGCTTTGGCCATCAGCTTGACCCACATATTTGCTTTTAGAAGCCTTCTTCTCCTCCTTCTACCAGCTGCACCTGTTCCGGGAAATCTTCTAGGAGAGAGATGAGACCGAAGGCAAGGAGGTGGGTGAAGAGTTCATTGATGGGGAGGATGTTTTGCTCAGGTCTCATAGGACCAGCAGCTCCAAGAGTTCAAGGGGATAGTTTTTGTGGTCCTTCTTTCTGTTGAGAAGGTTCGCTGAGAGAAAACCATGATTTCATTGCTTCATAGGGAGTTCAAACCAGAAGATCAACTCTCTTTTGCCTCATAAGTCATAGATAAATTCCGAGGCCTTCTTTTCTCCTCTCAACCCTTTTGTAAGTAATGATTCTTTCTGGGGTTCTCTTTCCCTGATCTGTTCTGTTAAAATACAAGGATGATAGCAGGAGATCAGGCAAGGCCCAGAGTGAAGTGACAGTTGAGACTCAGCCTGGAAAGGGTTGCAGACTATCAGTACTATCAGATTCCTCAGACAGAGCAACACAGGCTCTGGAATCTAATCCAAAGAAATATTGGCTGGGTTGTAACTAGGTTCAGGCCCTGGTAGCAAATAAATATTTTGGGGCTTTGCATGTTGAATGAAGCCAGCCTGTTTGGCTAGTTTATGCTTCAATGTATCAGGCAAAGCCAGAAAATAAGCATTCAGAAATCAAATTAAATCAAATGAAGCCATATCAAAATTCCCTTGCAGGAACATGTTCTTGCTCCATTGAGCCCTCAACAGCAGGAAATGGATGAGCCCAAACAAAGGCTGTAAAGAAGCTGTACAGTCGGTTGGATATAGAGTGGGCTCAAATGTCTTTAATCCTGTCCTTACACCCTACTCATTTTAGTTTCACAGAAGGCACAAGCTTTCTTATTGGAGAAGACTGGACTAAAATAGGATTTAGTAGCTTTATCTTTTCTTCCTTACTATTAGCACTTGACTGTCCTCACTGAGCAACAGCTGGTCTATTGATTTTCTCCCTCTCCTTTTCTTTTTGAACATCTTTAAAGAAGATCTAGTTACTCTTTGTAGTATCTCTCACCAACCTCAGTTCATTCAGAGCTTGAGTTTTCTTGACACCCTGCTAACAGCTTAGATCTTCCTCTCTTTGGTGACTTCTCCCTTTTCCTTTTGCTGTATTTGTTTGCAGTTCTTCACTAAGCTTTTCGTGTAATCACATTGGCTTCCCCTGCTGTGCTCCATTCTTTTTGTGCCAATGCAATTGTTTAAATTGCATTGGCACTTTTTTTTTTAAGGAATTCACACATCTATTGTGCTCCCTTTCCAAGTTCCTGGGTTAAGAATTCCCCATTTAAAGATGACCCATAGTTAAGAAAGCAGCCAGGGATAGGTTTCATTTACCTTTACCACTAGTTTGCCCCATGCACGCATGCTTGCTTTGTGCACATGCCCGCTGTCCATGAATGTGCTCGGTCTTCCGCGCATGCACTTTGCTCACTCGCAGGCCTTCCATGCATGTGCCCAGTCTTGAAAATGTACCTAAATAACACAACTTGGAGCTGGGGTGGGGTGGGGCCACCCACAATTGCCGCTACCGGTTCACCTGAACTGGTGCAAACCGGCTGAATACCTCTGAAAGAAGCCTATTGTAGCAAAATTTCAATTAAATACACAATGGTTCATGTTTATTACACAGTGCTGTTTATGCAGTATTATACAATACTGCTGTTCTGGCTTACATAAAATTTGACTTAAGGACAGATTTTAGGAACGTTTATTCTTAAACTGAAGTCTATCTGTAGCTATGAGCTGCCGTGGTGCAGTGGTTAGAGTGTAGTGTAGTTTGACCCTGTGGCTCCCGAGGACATGGACAGGTTGTTGGGTAGGCTGAATGCCACCACGTGTTTACTGGACCCGTGCCCCTCCTGGCTGGTGCTGGCCACTCGGGAGGTGACACGAGGCTGGCTCCAGGCGATTACGATCGCTTCTTTGGTGGAGGGTGTCTTCCCGGCCGCCTTGAAAGAGGCGGTGGTGAGGCCCCTCCTTAAGAAGCCTTCCTGACCCGCTGTTTTAGGTAATTATCGTCCGGTCTCCAACCCGCTTGGCGAAGGTTGTAGAGAGTATGGTGGCATATCAGTTTCCCTTACACCTGGATGAAACTGTCTATCTAGACCTGCTCCAGTCCGGTTTCCGCCCGGTTACAGCACGGAGACGGCTTTGGTCGCGTTGGTGGATGATCTCTGGAGGGCCAGGGATAGGGGTTGTTCCTCTGCCCTGGTCCTATTAGACCTCTCAGCGGCTTTCGATACCATCGACCATGGTATCCTGCTGCGCCGGTTGGAGGGATTGGGAGTGGGAGGCACCGTTTATCGGTGGTTCTCCTCCTATCTCTCCGACCGGTCGCAGTCGGTGTTGACAGGGGGGCAGAGGTCGGCCCCGAGGCGCCTCACCTGTGGGGTGCCGCAGGGGGCGATCCTCTCGCCCCTACTGTTTAACATCTACATGGAGCCGCCGGGTGGGATCATCAGTGGTTTCGTGTGAAGTACCAGCTGTATGCGGATGACACCCAGCTGTACTTTTCACACCGACCACCCCAACGGTTATCAAGTGCTGTCCCGGTGTCTGGAGGCCGACGGGTCTGGATGGGGAGAAACAGGCCCAAGCCCAATCCCTCCAAGACAGAGTGGCTGTGGATGCCGGCATCCCGGTACAGTCAGCTAAATCCGCGGCTGA
The DNA here is from genome assembly GCF_028640845.1 of Ahaetulla prasina. Lineage (NCBI taxonomy): Eukaryota > Metazoa > Chordata > Lepidosauria > Squamata > Colubridae > Ahaetulla > Ahaetulla prasina. The sequence continues at coordinate 144,924,038 of NC_080539.1, read as the reverse complement.
CCATCGGTGGCGAGTCAGTGGCCCCGATGGAGAGGGTTCGCAACTTAGGCGTCCTCCTGGATGAACGGCTGTCTCTAGAAGATCATTTGACGGCCGTCTCCAGGAGAGCGTTCTACCAGGTTCGCCTGGTACGCCAGTTGCGCCCCTTTCTGGACCGGGATGCCCTATGCACGGTCACCCACGCACTCGTGACGTCTCGCCTGGATTACTGCAATGCTCTCTACATGGGGCTCCCCTTGAAGGGCATCCGGAGGCTGCAGTTAGTCCAGAATGCGGCTGCGCGGGTGATAGATGGAGCCCCTCGTGGCTCCGGTATAACACCCATCCTGCGCAGACTGCACTGGCTGCCTGTGGCCTTCCGGGTGCGCTTCAAGGTTTTGGTGACCACCTTTAAAGCGCTCCATGGCATAGGGCCGGGTTATCTACGGGACCGCCTGCTGCTACCGAATACCTCTCACCGACCCGTGCGCTCTCTCAGAGGGACTCCTCAGGGTGCCGTCAGCGAGGCAATGTCGTCTGGCGACGCCCAGGGGAAGGGCCTTCTCTGTGGGGGCTCCCACCCTCTGGAATGAACTGCCCCCAGGACTTCGACAGCTTTCGGACCTTCGGACCTTCCGCCGCGAGCTTAAAACATATCTATTTAATTGCGCAGGACTGAGTTAGATTTTAGTTTGTGGGTTTTATCTTGGGTTTTAATTTTTATATTTTTAATTAAGGCTTTTGAATAAGTTTTTTAATTGTTTTTAGAATTGTATTTATTGTATTTTTTGTTTTTTAAATGCCTGTAAACCGCCCTGAGTCCTTTGGGAGATAGGGCGGTATATAAATATAAACAATAAATAAATAAATAAAAAATAGTACTGCAGGCTACTTCTGCTGACTGACTGCAATTTGGCAGTTCAAATCTCACCAGATTCTAAGTTGACTCAGCCTTTCATCCATCCGAGGTGGGTAAAATGAGGACCCAGATTGTTGGGGGCCATATGCTGACTCTGTAAAGCACTTAGAGAGGGCTGTAAAGCACTTTAAAGCAGTATATAAATCTAAGTGCTATTTGCTATTGCTATTTTGTCCTATAATCCATCCCGAATTTATCAAAACTTTGCCCTAAAATTTTAAAAAACAGAACTTACTTCCACTTTATGTACTGGTGGTCCAGATCCAGTGCAAGGGTTGCAGGGACCCAGTGGAGGGAAAAAGCAGGGCCAAGGATTGCAGGATCTCAAGGGATCCCACATGATGCTTCAGGGGATAGACGAGGCCTGAAACAGTCCACATTGAATTGCGGAGCAGAGCCAATATTAGACCTCTCATACCCTAGGCACCCTGTGTTCTGTTTAATGACCTACACAATCACTTAACAGCTGCATTAGAGAAAGCACGGATAGAGGTTATTAAGTGAGGCAGTTACATGGGCACCTAGCTTAATAACCAACACAACTTGTGACTATAATGGGCAGAGTCCATTATATTTGCAAGTTGAGGGCTACTTGTATTCCCACTTGGTTGATGTTAAGTCAGTGGTAGCTGATCCCCTTCTGTATTCCTCTATCCTCTAAAGCAGGGGTGTCCAAATTTGGCAACTTTAAGACTTGTGGACTTCAACTCCCAAAATTCCTCAGCCAGCTTTGTTGAACTCCACAAGTCTTAAAGTTGCCAAGTTTGGACACCCTTTCTCTAAAGGAAGAAGTAATCAGCGTGTGTGTTTGTGAATACTTAAAAACAAAGCTCTGAATTGCAGGCAGTACTATTTCAATCAATCAGAATAGAGCTGGAAGGGATCTTGACAATCTTCTAGTCCAATACCCTGCTCAAGGAAGAGACTCCATACCAGAGGTGAAATGCTCCTGGTTCAAACCGGTTCAGCCAAACCAGTAGCGATGGCGGCCGGTGGTTCAGAGAACTGGTAGCAATGGCGGAGTGAGGCTCTGTCCACCCACCCGGTTGTCATTACTTCCTTGTTTAACCAGGAAGTAACTTGTTTTTTACCCTCTGCGCATGTGCAGAAGGGTTTGTGCATGCGCAGAGGGTCCGTGCGTGCACATGATGCGTGCACTTCTGAACCAGTTGGGAAGGTAAGTAGATTTCACCCCTGCTCCATACCATTTCAGACAAGTGGCTGTCCAGTCTTTTCTCAAAAACCTCCAGTGATGAAACACCCACAACCTCTGAAGGCCATCTGTTCCGCTGGTTAATTGTCCTCACTGTTAGGAAATTTCATTCCAGGTTGCTTCTCTCTTTGATTAGTTTCCATCCATGGTTTCTTGACTTGCCTCTTGGTGCTTTGGTGCTATTCAAATTGTTCTTCTTCTAATGTGTTGACATGCTGATGAACCCATGAATCAAACATACAATTACACAATACAATATGAATGTTATAGAATGTTACATAGCAGTTTTATCAAAGAAAGCAACTGCTGAAGAAAACCTGCATTCATGTAGGGAATATCTCACATTCTGACTTGTCCTTATCATAGCAACCTAAAGTCCTTCTAATTCAATTGTACATTTATATTATTTATTCCCACTGCTCTAGCTGTAATATATCACGGCAGCTGTGTTATCAAAGGTATGAGTTATGAAGCAAGATAAAGCAGTATTCATAAATTGCTGAAAAACAAAAAGGAGCAAGCGTGAAGCAAGACAGTTCATCTATTGAAAGCCTTGGTAACACTGACCAGGAAACTAAGAAAGTATATAAATCTAAGTGCTATTTGCTATTGCTATTTTGTCCTATAATCCATCCTGAATTTATCAAAACTTTGCCCTAAAATTTTAAAAAACAGAACTTACTTCCACTTTATGTACTGGTGGTCCAGATCCAGTGCAAGGGTTGCAGGGACCCAGTGGAGGGAAAAAGCAGGGCCAAGGATTGCAGGATCTCAAGGGATCCCATATGATGCTTCAGGGGATAGACGAGGCCTGAGACAGTCCACGTTGAATTGCGGAGCAGAGCCAATATTAGACTTCTCATACCCTAGGCACCCTGTGTTCTGTTTAATGACCTACACAATCACTTAACAGCTGCATTAGAGAAAGCACGGATAGAGGTTATTAAGTGAGGCAGTTACATGGGCACCTAGCTTAATAACCAACACAACTTGTGACTATAATGGGCAGAGTCCATTATATTTGCAAGTTGAGGGCTACTTGTATTCCCAGTTGGTTGACGTTAAGTCAGTGGTAGCTGATCCCCTTCTGTATTCCTCTATCCTCTAAAGCAGGGGTGTCCAAATTTGGCAACTTTAAGACTTGTGGACTTCAACTCCCAAAATTCCTCAGCCAGCTTTGTTGAACTCCACAAGTCTTAAAGTTGCCAAGTTTGGACACCCTTTCTCTAAAGGAAGAAGTAATCAGTGTGTGTGTTTGTGAATACTTAAAAACAAAGCTCTGAATTGCAGACTATTTCAATCAATCAGAATAGAGCTGGAAGGGATCTTGACAATCTTCTAGTCCAATACCCTGCTCAAGGAAGAGACTCCATACCAGAGGTGAAATGCTCCTGGTTCAAACCGGTTCAGCCAAACCAGTAGCGATGGCGGCCGGTGGTTCAGAGAACTGGTAGCAATGGCGGAGTGAGGCTCTGTCCACCTACCCGGTTGTCATTACTTCCTTGTTTTAACCAGGAAGTAACTTGTTTTTTACCCTCTGCGCATGTGCAGAAGGGTTTGTGCATGCGCAGAGGGTCTGTGCGTGCACATGACGCATGCACTTCTGAACCAGTTGGGAAGGTAAGTAGATTTCACCCCTGCTCCATACCATTTCAGACAAGTGACTGTCCAGTCTTTTCTCAAAAACCTCCAGTGATGAAACACCCACAACCTCTGAAGGCCAGCTGTTCCGCTGGTTAATTGTTTTCACTGTTAGGAAATTTCTCCTTCATTCCAGGTTGCTTCTCTCTTTGATTAGTTTCCATCCATGGTTTCTTGACTTGCCTCTTGGTGCTTTGGTGCTATTCAAATTGCTCTTCTTCTAATGTGTTGACATGCTGATGAACCCATGAATCAAACATACAATTACACAATACAATATGAATGTTATAGAATGTTACATAGCAGTTTTATCAAAGAAAGCAACTGCTGAAGAAAACCTGCATTCATGTAGGGAATATCTCACATTCTGACTTGTCCTTATCATAGCAACCTAAAGTCCTTCTAATTCAATTGTACATTTATATTATTTATTCCCACTGCTCTAGCTGTAATATATCACAGCAGCTGTGTTATCAAAGGTATGAGTTATGAAGCAAGATAAAGCAGTATTCATAAATTGCTGAAAAACAAAAAGGAGCAAGCGTGAAGCAAGACAGTTCATCTATTGAAAGCCTTGGTAACACTGACCAGGAAACTAAGAAAGTGATGGGAAGATAAGATCCTGGGGTAGAATCCAGGACCTTCTGCATGTAGCATAGTTATTTATCGTGGAGATATGGAATGTTCATCTAGCCAAATATGAAAAGAAGAAATATTTGTGAGGTTCTTTAGTCTCTTTGAACTAGGTTGATTTCTTGCCAACATTGACAGCGTGAATCACGTGTGTGTGTGTGTGTGTGTGTGTGTGTGTGTGTTAGAGAGAGAGAGAGAGAGAGAGAGAGAGAGCAAGATCAAACCACACCCCTTTCTAACACTGTAGATCAGGGCTGTCAAACTCCCAGCCCATGGGCTGGATGCATCATGTGACAGCCACACCCATGCCTGGTTTAGCGAAAGGAGAAAACATCCTGATACATCACATGATGCCACCATGGCGACATTAGTTTGACACCCCTGCTGTAGATGTTACCTAGGTGGGTAATGAAACATCTGCATGAAAAGAACTCCTCTCAGAGACCATCAAGCAGGGATGACATCCAGCAGGTTCTGACAGGTTCTGGAGAACTGGTAGCAGAAATTTTGAGTAGTTCGGAGAACTAGCAAATACCACCTCTGGCTGGTCCCAGAGTGGGGTGGGAATGGAGATTTTGCTATATCCTTCTCCCAGGAGTGGGGAGGGAATGGGGATTTTGCAGTATCCTTCCCCTGCCACGCCCACCAAACCACACCCACTAAGCCACACCACACCACACACCCCCATACCACGCCCACAGAACTGGTAGTAAAAAAAAATTGGATTTCACCACTGCCACCAAGGACCCCAGAAATATGAAAAGGTTAGTAAGCTCTTCTTGAGAAACAAAGTTAGAAATGGCTTTTTTTACAGACGGATGCTTAACTTCTCAGGCTTCTGAGGCAACTTATTTTTCTCTTTCACATCTTTGATTAACTTGCCGTGGTTGACCAAGAAAAAAACAAGCAGAAAATCAAGAAAAGATGATCAGAGGTATTTCATGAACTACAGATATAATTATTTTGATTATTGATGGCATTTTTGGCTTAAAAACATGCACATGATGTATCCCAGCCTGCATTAGAATAGAATAGAATTTTTTATTGGCCAAGTGTGATTGGACACACAAGGAATTTGTCTTGGTGCATATGCTCTCAGTGTACATAAAAGAAAAGACACCTTCATCAAGGTACAACATTTACAACACAAATGATGGTCAAATATATCAATATAAATCGTAAGGATTACCAGCAACAAATTTACAGTCATACAGTCATAAGTGGAAAGAGATTGGTGATGGGAATGATGAGAAGATTAATAGTAGTGCAGATTTAGTAAATAGTTTGACAGTGTTGAAGGGATTATTTGTTTAGCAGAGTGATGACGTTCGGGGAAAAACTGTTCTTGTGTCTAGTTGTTCTGGTGTGCAGTGCTCTATAGGGTCATTTTGAGAGTAGGAGTTGAAACAGTTTATGTCCAGGATGTGAGGGATCTGTAAAGTTGCATACTCCTAAGAAAAGAGTCAAAAAAAGGGTTTTGGCTCCCTTATGAGCATAGCGGCTCTCAGCTATTAATGTAAGCAGCCAGATGCTTTTCAGTCTTAAGCATAAGCTAGAAATAAAGCTGTTTCTACTTTAAGAGTTGTATTATGAACAAACTTCATAAAACACCCACATCTTTTCCCCCCCAGACTCCTCCTAGCTATGTAGCTAATTTTTAAAGTACTGACTGTGGCCATTATGAACAGAAGTGCAAATCTTATTTCCGACATCATCATTCAACTTCAGCAGAGTTTCATTCCGAGTTCTGCTCTGAGCTTCTAATTATTCTCCTGCAATAAGAAAAGAGAAAACATCCTACCACTAAGCAAAGGAGAAGGACGTCTAACACTAAGGCAAATAAAGGTTATAAATTAACTTTTCTTTTTTCCCCCTGCAAAATCCCCAAATGCTCATATATCTTCCTTATGAAACCATGTTGCGTTCGGTGTGCAACAAAAGAGAACCAGGAACAATTCTTGAGCCGTGACTTAGTCTGGTTTTAAGGGTATTTTTGTCCCACAGAAAATTTATCTCGATGCCTGCAGTCTCTTCAATCTGTGAAGGCTGATATTCTTTCATTCTCCAATTACCTGATTCAACAATGACGAATACCCAAGCAAAATCCTTTTAACCACTGGGCAATTAGATGACTTACTTTCCATCACTGGCAAGCTGTCACTACTTCGCAAAAGGAGATAATGTCTTACAGTTTTCAGAGTTTTTAAGAACATTTTTTCCCCCAGAAATGATTCTTAATTAAGTCTCTACCAAAACTATCTGTCCAACTTTTCAAGCGGATGTGCAGATAAAGTAAGTTTTGACATGTATCACTGACTCATCCAGGCATTGTTTCTGTGGCTGATAAGTTCCCCCCTGTGGTTAATTAATTATTGTTAATGAACAATAGCCAAGAGCCTTGAGAAATCTCATAGGAAAAGCCTGACAGAAAAATATATCCATTGCGGCAGCCCCAAGATCCATATTTCTTTATAGAACTTCTGCTTCTGCCTATAAAGATTAAGGAACTAAGTTAAAAATCTGGAAAACCATTCTTAAATTGGACAGCTCTTGTCAAGAGACATACCTAAAAAGTTTTCCATGTTGATTGCTCTCCCACTGAAGCATATCAAGCAATAGAAGAGGAAGAGGGAAGAAATGATTTATCTCACCCAATCAGACAATTCCAATAGAACAAAATATTTGTAGCTCTGGGCTGAACTATGAAATTTTGGCGTTCTCTGAGCTTGCAGACAATTCATAATCCAACTAGGTAACATCATCAGCACTAGTGAGTAGTGGACTTTACATAATTTAACAACCGGTACACCCCAACACCAAAAATGGTGTCTGCACATGCACTTTGCTTGCACGCACGCTCGCACATATGCACATGGCTTAAACAACACAGCTAAATAGGACGGGACAGCACTGGGTGGAGGGGGGGGCAGGGACGGATCCACCCGCAGGTCACAACTACCGGTTCACCTGAACTGGTGCAAACCGGCTGAATCACGTCCCTGGGTGAAGGTAGGGAGTGGTAGTGAAGGTGGACAAAACGTAGCTGCCATCATTTTTGAAGTTTTGACATCAATTTCATAGCTAGTACATGACATGAAAAATGGATTTTTTGTTGTTATGTAGAAATTTCATTCTCTGAAAGCCGTTGTAACATTTGGCAGATTTGGTTCTCCTCCTGACTCAGAAGAGTCAAATAAGAATTTCCTTCAGTTTTCTCAAGAAATATATCAACTATGTTGGACATTCTCTTCTTTAAAAACATTCCAGGGTTGAAAACAAAATGAGCCCAAGTCCACCTGCACTCACCTGAATGCAACTTCAGGCTGTGATTCCTTATCAGGAGTCTCCATACCTGGCAATTTCACCCAAATAATCACCTGTTACACAATGTAAGCCACCCTGAGACTTCGGAGAAGGGCGGGATATAAATGTAAATAAAAATAAAAAATAATAAAAAAAAACCCCTGTAAAACACGTTTACATTTAAAAAAGCAGAAATAAGCCAGCAGAAAAATTGCTTATCTCTTTCCATAGTCATAGCTCCCCAACATCATTGCAATCCCTTCTCCAAACTACTTTCATTTCATAAATGATGTGTGCAGCACAGTGCCTTCGTTCACAGGTAGTCCTCCACTTACAACCATAATTGAACCTATAATGTCCATTGCTGAGCATTTGTCAAGTGAGTTTTGCCCATTTATCGACCTTTCTTGCCTTAGTCGTTAAGTAAATCACTGCAGTCATTAAACTAGTAACACGGTTGTTAAGCAAATACGGCTTCCCCATTGACCTTGCTTGTGGAATGATCGCAAAAGGGGATCACATGACCCAAAGACACTTCCACTGTCCTAAATACATGCCAGTGACCAAGCATCTGAATGTTGATCACGTGACCATGGAGATGCTGCAATGGTCGTAATTGTGAAAAACTGTTGCAAGTCAAGAACTACCTGTACCAGGACACATAAGTCCCATAGTTGCAGAGCACAGTCAAGAAAGTAAAAATCAATGAGACTTTCCTCTAATGAGTTTTAAAGCTAAGAAGGGGAGGAAGATGAGAATTCTGAGAGACGAACGCCCAGACAGGAGTGAAGGCTTCCTGGAAGCATTTGAATTTCTGTTTTTCTGAACAGCTTGCAAGATGGGCCAGGAGTCAATTTCTCTGATAGCTCCATAATGGCCTTTTCCATTTGCTTGATTGATTGTGTCTAGAGAGAGTTCTCTTTTCTCTCACCCTCAATACTTCCTCCTGCTTTTGTAGTTGTTTTATAGCAGGGCTGTCAAACCTGCGGGCCATGGGCTGAATGCGTCACACACTGGCCACGACCACGCCCAGTTTAGCAAAGGGGGGAAAAAGTCCCAATACCTCACGTAATGCCGCCGTGACAACGCAAGTTTGACACCTCTGTTTTATAGGATTTATGCCCCATTAGACAAAGCAAATAGGGTGGCTCAATTGGCTAAGATGCTGAGCTTTCGATTGAAAGGTCGGCAGTTCAGCAGTTCGAATCCCTAGTGCTGTGTAACAGGATGAGCTCCCGTTATTTGTCCCAGCTTCTGCCAACCTAGCAGTTCGAAAGCACATAAAAAAATGCAAGTAGAAAAATAGGGACCACCTTTGGTGTGAAGGTAACAGCGTTCCGTGCGCCTTTGCCGTTTAGTCATGCCCCATGACCATGGAGATGTCTTCGGACAGTGCTGGCTCTTCGGCTTTGAAACAGAGATGAGCACCGCCCCCTAGAGTCGGGAACGACTAGCACATATGTGCGAGAGGAACCTTTACCTTAGACAAAGCAAGGGCCCATCCCAGATCGCCTGAATAATATTTGATGCATGTTTATCGGGCACTGAATATCAAGGTAAGAATAATCTCCGTTGAGAGGAAAATCATTACTTAGCCTGAAGACACAATCATTGCATCCTGTCACTGGAAGGGAACCTCTCCTAGTTGACCACACTTTGAAGAGTTGAAGGGCACAGAGGTAAAAGGGGTGAAAAACCACCACCAATTGACAAGGATTTTCTATTTATACCATTCTGAACCTATGGGTGAGATTATAGACATTTGTATTATATCTATTACTGACATGCCAGTGGCTCCCAAAGATGCTTCTCTGCATGATCCAGGATTTAGCTGCAAGGGGGAAAACAGGTTTGTGAAATCACTGAAAAGCTATGTACAAGTAATCCTTGACTTATGACTACAATTGAGCCCAAAATTTCTGCTGCTAGGCGAGATAATTGTTAAGTGAGCTTTTAATGATCTTTCTTACCACAGCTGTCAAGGGAATCACTGCAGTTGCTAAGTGAGTTACACAGTTGTTAAGCGAATCTGGCTTCCCCATTAATATTGCTTGTCAGAAGGTTGCATTGGGGGATCATGTGACTCCAGGACTCTGCAACCGTCATAAATACATGCCAGTTGCCAAGCATCTGAAATTTGATTAATGCTGTTGTAACTTCAAACGGTCACTGAAAAAACGGTTGTAAATCGAGGACTACTTATACATATCTCCTGACTCTTGGTTAAGGTGATCTGGCTTCAATCATTTCTAGGAGATCAATGCTTTGTACACACATTTTTGCACTCAAGGGAAGGAGCTCATTTTTACTAAAATGAAATTAAGGTAGCAATAAGGATAGGAAGATTCATGCACGTAGGGAATTGTTCTACCTACAGAAATGTAGGTAGACTATGATCATGATTTATCACTTATTGTTTGCATGTACACTGAGAACTTACGCACTGGAGACAAATTCCTTGTGTATCCAATCCAGTGGTGGTATTCTGCTGGTTCTAACCAGTTCGGATGAACCGGTAGCAGCAGTGGCAGGAAGCTCCACCCACCCACCCGGACATCATCACTCTGGCTCTGTGCATGCACAGAAAGTCTTGCGCGCATGCTCACATTTGCGAACTGGTAGCAAAAGTGACTACCACCACTGGTCCAATCACATTTGGCCAATAAAGAATGCTATGCTATGCTATTTTTTTTGTTTTGTTTACATTTATACCCCGCCCTTCTCCGAAGACTCAGGGCGGCTTACAATGTATAAGGCAATAGTCTCATTCTATTTGTATATTTTTTACAAAGTCAACTTATTGCCCCCACAACAATCTGGGTCCTCATTTTACCTACCTTATAAAGGGTGGAAGGCTGAGTCAACCTTGGGCCGGGCTCGAACCTGCAGTAATTGCAGGCTTTGTGTTCTAATAACAGGCTTCTCTATTGCCTGAGCTATCCCAGCCCATAGCTATGCTATGCTATGCTATGCTATGCTATGCTATGCTATGCTATGCTATGCTATGCTATGCTATGCTATGCTATGCTATGCTATGCTATGCTATTCTTATGTATTCTGATTCAATACACTTGTAGCTAAAACATATTTTCTTGATTTTGCCCATTTGTGTTTTCAGACTGCATTATAACATCCTGCATATTGAGACTTGTTTGAAAATGATCCAAAAAGAACTGTACACAAAAAATATGCGAGTTGTCTGTCAAATTGGATATTCTGATTTATGTCGTGAATTTTAAGCAGATGGGTATATGAATTTGTAGATGAAAAACTTTGCTGATGATCTTAGAAATAAGAAAGGCTTGCCTTAATCCAATTTCCAGTTGAGATAAAAGCTATCACAAGGATTGAAAGACTAGTTTGTAACAAATGTATTGCTACAATCATTCTCACTTGTTTTTAATAAAAGAACAGGCATGCCAGTCCCCGGAGAAATAGGCATTTGATGATAACTGTTTTATTATATATATACCTTGTTTGTATACTTCTTGTATCAAAATCAAGAAAACAAAGAAATGCTGTCTGCTCTTTAGATGGTTTTTCCATTTTGTTTTTCACAGAAGCTCAGGGATTAAACTCCTAAAATAAGACTAAACAGAATTTCTAATAGTTCTGAATGCCAGTAATGTTTGAAAGGAAACAAACAAAATACAGGGTTGAATTATAGTGCACTGAAACCCTCTTAGGATACTGCAGCAAACAACTTCATTCAATTAGTACTGTTGCAAACAATCTCTGAAAATATGATGGTTTACACCATTTACATGTTACTGCTAATAGACAACACATTATTTTAGTTTTTTTTTTTAAAAAAAAAAGAAAAGCCAAACAAACCGAGGTAGAAATTAAACACTTTTTATATTTCTTATTAAAAAATTCCCTTCTCATTCTATGGGTGTTTGGTGCCTTCCTCAATCTCAGGACCTCAATAGGAAGCTGCTGTTAACCTGGCACTGCTGTATTTACCACCATTGCTGTCTTCTGGACCTTGCCTACTACAACATCTGGTTGGTTGGCCAGACAGATCTGCCTGTTCGTCTAGATCTGGAAACCTCACAGAAATGCACAGAATCTTAGTCTTTCTGTGAAATCTCCCGTCTGGACTTGGTAGGGTCCAGCCTATGCAGTTCCTGGATACAGATAGATACAGATTAATAGAGTTGGAAGGGAACTTGTAGGCAGGGGTGAAATCTGAACTGGTTTACTACCGGTTTGCTGGCTAAGCATGTGTGCTGCATGCACGTAGGCACAGTGCACACCATGTACCAAATGCGAGGTGCGTGTGTGCACGTGCAGTTTATGCCAAAATAAGGTGTGGGGTAAGTAGAATAGCATGTGTGTGTGTGTGTGTGGGTGATCAGCTGTGGCGCGTGATCTTTTTTTTTACTTTTAAAAGCTATTTTTTTTACAACCTATTTGGGCAAATAAGTTGTAAAAAATGCTTTTAAAAGTTAAAAAAAGGCTCTGATGATCAGGCAGCTCAGCTGTGACCGTCAGAGCCTTCTTTTTACCTTTTAAAAGCATTTTTTTAAAAGAAGCGGCAAGCAGGCAAGTGTCATGTCCCACTCCTCCGCTGACGGCCGGGTCAGGGAAATCCGAATCAGGCGTGCCTCTGCAGCTCTGCCAAAGTCCTAGCAAAGTTCTCAAGGCAGGCCAGAAAGTGACTTCAGCAAGATAAGGTAGACTTTGCCTGACTCAGAGAATGCCAGAAAGCAGATCCTTTATATAGGCCATGGGGTGTGGCTCCATGACTCAGCACTTATCCAAGCCTGCCCCTCCCTTCCTTCTGTCGCCGCCAATTCTCCTGAAGCGAGGGTCACTCCAGTCTGCAGCTGTTGGTAATTGACCTTCCTCAGGCTCACATGCTGTGGGGGAGGGGTCTAGTTGCTCCGTTTGCCTGGGCATGGAGCCAGGGCTCGGGGCTGGAGGCACTTCTTCTTCGGCCTGTCTGGGCATGGAGCCAGGGCTGGGGCCGGGAGGCACTTCTTCTTCTTCGGCCTGTCTGGGCATGGAGCCAGGGCTGGGGCCGGGAGGCATGCTAGAACATTCCTCAGCATTCGGAAACAGATAAGACGGGCCCGGCTGCGGGAAAAGCGGACGAGGCACAACAGCAAGTGGGTGACTGGGCAGGGGCAGGGGGTGGGTGGGCAGGGGCAGGGGGTGGGTGGGCAGGGATTTTTGCTACCGATTCTCTGAACCAACCACTGCCATCACTACCGGATTGGCTGATCCAGTCCGAACCAGGAGCATTTCACCCCTGCTTGTAGATCATCTAGTCCAACCCACTGCCCAAGCAGACCCTACAACATTTTTGACAGATGGCAGTCCAGTCTCTTCTTGAAAGCTTCCAGTGATGAAGCTCCCACAACTTCTTAGTTGTGCCATTCAGTATATGCTGTTCCTGCTGCATCGTACATCCTGTTCAATGTGTTGGACTATCTCTGAGAACTTTCTGCATAGTCTGCACCATGACTCCTGTCTAATGTGATGGACCCCTGCTTCTGTGGATCTGGTACTTAGTGCCTGTTTCTGTGCTGCTGTGATTTGTGCCCCAGAGCTGTGTTTTATCCAGCCCTCTCCAGCCACCGATAGGGCAACCTGATGTCTTCCATTTCAGCTCTGGTACATCCCATGTAGGGCCTCATTTTGCTATGGAAGCCACTGTACATTGTGAGATGTTTTCCAGGTCTTCACATCAGCCGCTTCCATGTCCTCCTTTAGGCTCCTTTAGCCAGCTCATTATATCGGCAGATTATCTGGTGAACAGCAGGGCATACATTTTATTTTTATTTATTATTTAAATTTGTATATCGCCCTTCTCCCGAAGGACTCAGGGTGGTTCACAGCCAAGTAAAAAATGCACAATACATACAATTAAAATACTAGTAAAAAACTTATTTAAATTGGCCACAATTAAAATTTGGAGATAAAACCCATTAAAAACCCATAACTTAAAAAACTAACCCAGTCCAGCGCAGATAAATAAGTAAGTTTTGAGCTCGCGGCGAAAGGTTCGGAGGTCCGGAAGTTGACGAAGTCCTGGGGGGAGTTCGTTCCAGAGGGCGGGAGCCCCCACAGAGAAGGCCCTTCCCCTGGGTGTCGCCAGACGACACTGTCGCGCCGACGGCACCCTGAGGAGTCCCTCTCTGTGAGAGCGCACGGGTCGGTGAGAGGTATTCGGTAGCAGCAGGCGGTCCTGTAAGTAACCCGGCCCTATGCCATGGAGCGCTTTAAAGACGTTCACCAACACCTTGAAGTGCACCCAGAAGGCCACAGGTAGCCAGTGCAGCCTGCGCAGGATAGGTGTCACTCGGGAGCCACGAGGGGCTCCCTCTATCACCCGCGCAGCTGCATTCTGGACCAACTGCAGCCTCCGGATGCCCTTCAAGGGGAGCCCCATGTAGAGAGCATTGCAGTAGTCCAGACGAGACGTCACAAGGGCGTGAGTGACTGTGCACAAGGCATCTCGGTCTAGAAAGGGGCGCAACTGGCGCACCAGGCGAACCTGGTGGAAAGCTCTCCTGGAGACGGCCGTCAAATGATCTTCAAAAGACAGCCGTGCATCCAGGAGAACGCCCAAATTGCGCACCCTCTCCATCGGGGCCAATGACTTGCTCCCGACAGTCAGCCGTTGACAGTCAGTCAACAAATACATGTTGATGGTGTGGATCTTGTCCTTGGTCTGGCTCTTCAGGACCTGTCTAATTCTTTGGTGGTACTTGGATACTCCTATCCTCCTTGCTTCCTCATTGTGGTTCCCATGTGACTATGGGATAACAAAGTATTTATAGCTAGTCTGTATATCTGCTGTGTGACCTGCTGATAGTTCCAAGTTCTACATCATCAGTCCTAACTATTTTCCCTTTCTTGACAACCATCTGGCCCACATCTTTCCAGTACAAATGACAACTCAGTATCCTCACTGTAGAGCCATATCAGGTGGATCAATGTCTCGTTCGGTTTCCACATATAGCCTGATGTCAACCATGTAGAAGAGGTAACTGATGGTAGTTTCATTCCTGAACTTGTATCCATATTCAGTCCTTGGTATTATCTTGGGATTATGCTGAACAGCAGCGGGACAGTGCATCATCTTGGTATGCCATTGTGTAAGCTCCTTGACTCAAGCAGCTGGGTAGCACAGTGGTTAGAACACTGCTTTTGATCTGGGAGATTGGGCTTTGAATCCCAGTTGGTACCTACCTTACCAGTAGGGGTATTTGGGCAAAGATCCCTTAATGCTTTATCCTGCCTACTTACATTTGAGTGTGACATGAACTCGAAGAGGCATGTCAGTTTAGACATCACCCAGTTTAACAACCCATCAGATGTTGGGGAACCAGGACAATCTGACAGTAAGTGGGCTACTGGAACAAATCATACATAGACAAAGCAAGAGAACTTGGATCTGTTGGAATCTACTATTGATGTTTATGACAGTTTCTATATTAGCCATTAACAGAAATTTTGAGAACTACTCACCACATAGAGCTTTACAGAAAAAGATAATACATACAACTGCAGGAATGAACGTAAGTAGCTCCATGTCAGGCTGCAAAATGACATAGGGCTGCACTATTATATACCCCCAAGTTTCACTGTAGAAAACAAGCTAGGGTTAATATGAGTTTGTTGCCTGTTGAAGAAATTTAAAGAGGAAGAAATTGAATGAATACATGATAAGGCCTGACTTCACTCATTCACCTTATATAGTAGATACAGAACACTATTTATATGAATTAAGTTAATTAATGCTTGCATTGTGATAATTGACATAAATTGAGCACAGCAAGCACAAATTAAGTGACATTTCTATTGTATCAACAAACATACTTAACTCTGTGTGAATGAATTGCAGGTAGCAATCACATTCTGATAGCATCTGTAGCCAAATTGAATTGTTCATTTGTAATAGGTGTTGATTCCTGCAAAGTAAGTTCCCTAGATCAGGTGCATGAAATGCAATATGTAATCGTCATATTGAGAACCTGGGATAAAATATAATTTTGATTACCTATCCCTAAGAGGGTCATAATTGTGTGTTCTTAATCACAAGGCTAAAATGGGGGGGAAATGGTATTATGAAGTCAGATACCACTGTTTCAAATCCGTTCTCAACCATATGTAACTATCATTTGTGGTAATAGTTCATGATTTTGGTTAATGAAGTCAAGATTTTTCCTGTTTATAGTGGTTCAATCTCTAAATAGACTACAGCTTAGAAAAAATATAATTGCTGGGGTTAAAATTAATGAAAATCTAGGAAAAATGTTTTTTTGCTGTTTGTGAAAATTCTTTTTGTGGAAATGTTTGTATTGTACATCTGTCCTAACTATAAATCAAATAAGTCAATGATGCTCACATTTTCTAACATACTTTGATTTAAAAATATTGCTATTAATAACATGTTAAAATAACCAGAGATTGGATTCTCACAAGATCCTTTGTTGCCTAGGGGAAGAACAAGAAGTAATGGTGTTTACTATTGCAAATATCAAAGCCAATCGATCTAATTTGTTCATTTATTTTTAGATTTGTACACTGCCAAGTTCATTGAGGCTCATGATGGTCTGCAACAGCAAAACATATCAACTATTAAAACATCCCTGGCAAATCAATCTCTGTGTAAAAATACTAAATATAATATATGATAAGTGAATTTAAAATTCACTTATAAGGTAACACTCAACCATTTTTCTCGCTATAAGCTAAAGGGCTGCCCTTTTACAATCAAACCCCTCTATATGCCCATCCTGTTTAGAGACATGGATTATAGGCTCTTACCCAGGTGATATATGTTATCTAAGCATAGTAAATAAAAGTTTGTTAAAAATAATCTGATAACCTGAGCAAAATGAATCCCATCTGAATCTATGACTGGATCTAAACAATTGGTTTAGATATTTAAAAGCTGCTACATATCTCTTAAAAATCTCTAAAAAAACACTTCAATTGCAACAATAAAATAAAATAAAAACTCTTCCTTCCTACGCAGAATTAACTGCGATCCGGTCTTGGGGTGTAAAATCACTAGATTTGAAGTCTCGGTTTTCTATAATTGTCAAAAAGTCACATTTGGATTTTTTTAAAAAAAGAAGATGAGGACTGTGGGTGAATTTATTCTGCTCTTCTTTCTCTGCCAGTTGAGGTATTCAGGGCAACTAAATGGCTGTTATTATCAATAAAATATATGACAAAGGGTTGTAACGTGATACCAACTGACCTCAAGGCTTCTTCTCATCAGGTTTCATTGGAGAGTTGTGACTTTGTGGATCATTCAAATGCATTCCTTCTCATGCCAGAGGAGGTTTCCTTCCACAGATGCTCATTAGCGAGAGAATGCCAAGTCTTTTGACCTTTCCTTAGTCTGGAGGAGAGCTTACTTCTTCTAACAAAGCAGTCATACACTTTGTGGTCTTCAGGAGCTAACCGAATATGAGTCAATGCTTTCATTCCTGAAAACACCACTCATCTTTTTCCAGAGAGAAAAAAGAACTCAGAATGAAGGGAAGCTATGAAGGTTGGATAGAGGCTAATAATTTCAGGGCTGTAAATGGGACAAAAAACTGATATCTCTCTTTGACTTTTTCTTCCAGCCTTCTATCTCCTGGCATAGCAGCCCTCAGACATCCACTGAGAAGCTAATCTTAGTTGTTTCCACAGCAAGACTCCTGGAAGCTGTTAATGTTATTGGACAATGAAACTAACCCTTCCTCTGTTTTCCAAATGAAAGAAAAAATACAATGGTTCTCTTTTTTATTATTATTATTCTTAAATGATCAAGAAGAGATGATCTGTTTGTTGGGATGACAGCCTTTACAACAGAATTCGTTAATATAACTAACATTTGTTGTAGTTTAATTTTGTTATAGTTATAATAAAACAGCCACAGATAGATGAGAAACCAGCAAAGAGTAGACTGTATGATTTGATTTGCAAGATTTTAGATGCCACTGTATGGATCATTTCACCTAAAAAAATGAATACTTTGTCCTCCACCCCATATTCTATTACATTAGGGTTCATCTTAGACTTCAGATGACAGGAATCAAAAATGTAATATTAATTGACTACCTCCATACATTCAACATTCTGTATAGAGCAGTCACCCATAGGCTATACTGGAACAAGACTCTCCTCTTCTCAAAATAGGTCGTTCTTCTCCTGATCCAAGAGAGGAGTCCTCACTTGCCATGATGGGCTCAGATTTGAGCTGCTGTCTAAGCAGGAAAGGGAAGGGAGCCAACACACCAAACAAATATAACTGCCATCAGTCTCTGACCACGAGGCACAGAATTATTGGCCCCTCCCAATGCAAGACAGTGGTGGGGCTGCAGAGAGACTAGAACAAAGGTGCCCTGCAAGACTGCTAATTTGGAAGGAGTCTCGCACCACTAAATGGGCTACACTAGGGCTGCTTCTATTAAAATTGGGCAGCAAGCATGGGTTTCTTCATTGATGACAACCACTTAATAACTCCCACTCCCTACTCCTTGACTTGTGACCCTCATAAACCTGGACTCAGCTGATGGATCTGCTACAAGCTCTGCCCCTCAACTCCACCTGACTACTCTCCTGAGTACCCTTTTGATTTGGGACTCTTGTAGGCCAAACTTGCTGAACTTTGGAGAGATCTATACAGCAGATCTCTGTGTGTGGGAGTCTTATTTATATAGAGCTCTTGTGGTGCAGTGGTTGAAGTCGCTATTGCAGGCAAACTCTGTCCACAACCAGGAGTTCGAACCCAATGGAGCTCAATATTGACTCGACCTTCTCATCCTTCTGAGATTGGTAAATTGAGGACCCAGATCGTTGGAGGAAGTATGCAAATAATGCTTCAACATTGAACACTGCCCAGAGAGTGCTATAAAGTGCTACAAGGTGATATACAAACTTAAATCCTTTTGTTGTTGCTATTTAGTAAATAGAACAAAAACACTGCCTTGTGTATTTTTGGTGTGCTTGGTCTGGGAAAGGACACCATCAGGGGCTGCTGGGAGCTGGGACTCATCCCTGTCTGAAGAGGTTTTTCAGCTGTGATGTAAATGTCACAGTTCTCTGGGTTCTTTTTGCCATCCAGATCGCCTGATCCACTTTCCGGGCTCATCATTGTTTCTGATCATCCTGGATCTCTCTTTCCTTCCCTGCCACATGACCTGTTTATAACTTTTTCCACAGGGTTTGTTAGTTTCAGCGACGGTAACTTTCTTAAGCTGTTGCTTAGCAACTGGTGGGAGGGGGGGGTTGAACTATTCTGAAGCGAACCAATGCATTCTGCTTCACTGACCCCTTTTCTGATGGAATATCATCTTCACAAGGCAATCTCCATTTAACGTTAACCATCAAAGCATCTTAAGCCAAAGAAGTTGCCGAAACCTTTATCCCCTGAGGTGGGAGTTCTCCTCTTTTCTTAGGAGGCCTTCTTCCAACAACAAAGGCCAGTTTAAAGGAAAATCTGAAAGGCCATCGGCAAATGGATGTCATGGTGGTCATAATGACAGTGTCTTCCTCATTTGGTCGCAGGATTGTTTCTTGCTGGCTTCCCTTCTGAAATGCAATTTTCTCCAGAGCTGATGCTGGGCCCAAACGACCAGCGAGTTTGAAAGGGTTGGAGCTCCTACCTTTTCTCCATCTCTTGCAATGCATATCAACTTGGGCTTTTGATTCCTTAAAAATGCCTTGAAGTAGGTTTTTCCAGTAATAAACAACTGTGAAATCAAAATGGGACAGGATAAGAGATGGTGGGTTTTTTTGTAGTCCTTAAGGAATATTCTCAGAGGACGCGGTGGCTTAGGGGCTAGGAGATTGAGTTTGTTGATCAAAAGGTAGCAGCTCAGGGGTTCGAATCCCTAGTGCTGCCATGTGAGCTCCCGTTACTTGTCCCAGCTTCTGCCAACCTAGCAGTTTAGAAAGCACCTAAAAATGCAAGTAGAAAAAATAGGGACCACCTTTGGTGGGAAGGTAACAGCGTTCCGTGCACCTTTGGCATTGAGTCATGCTGGCCACATGATCACGGAGACGTCTTCGGACAGCGCTGGCTCTTCGGCTTTGAAACGGAGATGAGCACCGCCCCCTAGAGTCGGCAATGACTAGCACGTATGTGCGAGGGGAACCTTTACCTTTACCTAAGGAATATTCTTATTATTTTTTTATCATTTTTTAAAATTCTTATCTTTGCTTATCTTCAAAGGGAGCCCAGTTAGGATAATTTATCAACTCACAATAACCGAGGAACGGATTGGAAGAATGGTTAAATCCTTTGGGTTCATCATATTATTTTTTGTCATCCAGTTTCTATCTCGTGACGTTTAATACTAAGCTCCTATGTGGTCTAGATATCGGTTCAAAGATAATTGAGATGTAGATACAGGTAGCCCTCAATTTACAACCATTCATTTAGTGACTGTTCAAAGTTACAACAGAAAAGTGACTTACGACCATTTTTCACAGGACCATTGCAGCATCCCCTTGGTTACACGATCAGAATTTGGATGCTTGGCAACTGACTCATATTTATGGCAGTTGCAGTGATCACTTTTTGTGGTCTGACCACAAGGAAAGTCAACGGGGAAGCCAAATTCACTTAACAACCATGTTACTCACTTAATTACATTGATTCACTTCACAACTGTGGCAGGAAAGGTTGTAAAATGGGGGGAAACTCACTTAACAAGTATCTTGCATAGCTCAGTTGTAGTCATATGTCATGGACTACCTGTATTTATACCTGAAGGAGACCTCTAATTCCTCTTGGGCCACTATGGTATCTAAAGGTGAAGAGATTGTTGTTTAATTCAGTTAAAGCATAAAACTTTGATTCCACAACCCTGAATGCTGTTTTAACGCAATCTCTGTCTGCTGTTTTAGAGTCACCTTTATGTTTGCAGAGGGGGCTCCCTGATGATTCTTCCAAGTGGATGTAAAATTGTCCTGGAGGTGACCATGAAAAATACAGGCTGTGTGCAGCATTGAGAGTTTCTCTCCAAGGTTAGCTCATGCCCAAGTATTCACTCAGGACCCATCTAAGAAAACCTGCTTTGACTACCTGAGAGAACAGAGCCACAGCAGAAGCTGATGAAAGTCAGAGAGGGCATTCTCTGACAGCAGGGGTTATTGCGTGTGTGTGTGAGAGAGAAAGTTTGTGCCTAAGAAAAACCCAAGTTTTTCCACATATCCACATGCATATTGTACGCATGTACACATACATGCAAATCAGTGATGGGTTGCTACCGGTTCACCCTGGATTGGGTGAATTGGTAGTGGCAGCAGTGGGAGGCTCCACCCATCCACGTGGATACTTCTGTGCATGTGAAGAAGCTTCTGTGCATGTACAGAAGCTCTGCACATGCACAGAAGCATTGCATGTGTGTGCGAGTGCACGAGCGAACCGGTAGCGACAGGATTTGAAACCCACTACTGACATAAAACTTAAATTTAATCTCGGCTATGGGATTTTAAGACATAATTTATTGGCTGCATGTTTTTTGGTTGCATGTTTTATGCCACTTTTCATCTCAAAAAATCAAAATCAAAGGGTCCGGAAATGAATAAAATAATCTTCAATTTAGAAAAAAAAATAACCTCCTATAGAACAATACAGTGAAAATAAGGAGATGAAGCAACTAAAGTCAAATTTCAAACGTGGGTAATAAGGTAATGTTAAAATACCTTGCTTGTTTCAGATGATTACATTTTTTATACATGCCATCCATAAAATTCATAGAGAAACAAAGAAATATAAATAAATGTAGATTGTGTGTGGTGTGTGTGTGTGTGTGTGTGTGTGTGTGTGTGTGTGTGTATAGAGAGAGGGTAGACAGGTGATAAATTATAATCAACAGATGATAGATGATAGAAAGAGAGATTTAGAGAGATTTAGAGAGAGATAAATATAGGGATAGAGATAAATAGATTAGAGGGGGAGAATGGACAGATGGATGGATTTTGATCACTTAGTCTGAAACTTCGAATTAATCCTTAGTATTTAAAACAAGGCTTTTTAAGTACTCCATGTTCTCCTGTAATTTTTGCTAAGTTAAAATATATAGATGGATAAATGTATTGGTTTTATATTCCACCTTTTGTTCAGCAACTCAAGATGGTATACCCATATACATTTTAAAATTTGGGGGGAAATTGCTCTATACATGCTTTTTTTTTTGCTTTGACTACCCCAGGTTTTTCCAACACCAATTGATGCCTTCACTTTCCAGATCTGTTCAACCAATATGACCATTATTGAGAATTCTGGGAGTTGAAGTCCACAAATCTAGAAGATGTTGAGGTCTGGAAATGATACCCATTCTCTCTTGTACTACTGATTGATTTCCAACATAACATACTCCACAAAACCTGATGCATCCTGGTTCAAACATTTCCCATGGCCCTTATAATGATATTCAGGTGATTGTTACTTCTAAAAAATTTTCAAGGAAAATTTTAATAGGAAATATAATGCTGGCCAAGGATTTTTAGAGTTCTGGGCAAATGTTTCTGTTCTGCATGCATTTATACTATTTGATAGACTGCAACATATGCTTCAGGGTTTCATTAAATATCTTAATACATTTTCAGTGCCTTTTATTGTAACTCTAGAGAGCAATTTCTCCTTAATTGATGGCTAGGAACATATCTTCAGCTCTAAGATTTTTTACTAACCAGAGGGGTTTTTTCTGCACTCAATATTTTAGTTCAGAAAAGTAAAGAGGTTACCTACCATTTATATACCTTCCTGATATATATATGTGAAACATCAATGGTTTTAAAACATGACCGTTTAATGACATTAAGAACTGAGGTGAGAAAAAAATACCAGCTTAAAGTCAAATTCATCAACTTGGAAAGAGAAATAACTGCACTTTATTATTTTAAAGCGCAGCATTCCCCCCCCACCCTCCACAAAGTGCTCTGGACAATGCTTCTTTAATATTTCTCTTTTTTTTAAAAAAAAGTCCTCATTATATAATTGTAGGAATTAGGTGGTTGTAAAATTGGTCACATCTGATTTTGTGACCTTTTTACCATGGGTAAGTGATCAATGAAATTGTTAAGCAAATTGCATAGTCCTTAAGTGTTAACATTAAACAACTGTGTTTAGCTTCCCCCATGGATTTTGCTGGGAAGGTCACAAATAGAAATAGAAATAGCACTTATATACCGCTTCATAGTGCTTTTACAGCCCTCTCTAAGCGGTTTACAGAGTCAGCCTATTGCCCCCAACAATCTGGGTCCTCATTTTACCCACCTTGGAAGGATGGAAGGCTGAGTCAACCTTGAGCCTGGTAAGATTCAAACTGCCAAATTGCAGACAGACAGCAGTCAGCAGAAGTAGCCTGCAGTACTGCATTCTAAACACTGCGGCACCATGGAAATCACATGACCTGGGATGCGGTAACCATTGTAAGTACATGCTGGTTGTCAAGTACCATGGGTGGGTTTCTACTGGTTCACCCTGGTTCTGGCAAACCAGTAGCGGCAGCAGTGGGAGGCTCCGCCCACCCGCCCAGACGTCATCAAAAATGCTCTGAGCATGCAAACCAATAGCGTCGGGATTTGAATCCCATCTCTGCCAAGTACCCAAATTTTGATCGTGTGGCTGTAGGGATGCTGCTAGGGTTGTGAGTGTGAGAGAAGCAGTTGTCAGTCACTTTTTTCAGTGCCATTGCATCTTCAAACTGTCAATAGATGAACATATAGTGTAGGTTTACACTACATGTAAACATACTGTAAATTGAGGACTTACTTGTAGTGAGTTCATTAAAATACACTGCAAACCAAGTTGATCCGATGATCTCAAAATAAAATTAAGCTGGATATTACTTTGCAACTACAGGAATGCTATAAATTTTGGAAATGGAGTAGGCACTGGATCATTTTTCAAGACTCGGTTCAAAGCTCATCGTGATGAAACTTTCCAAATCCTAACTGGAGATATTCAACAAAGTTCCAGTACCATTCCTCAAAACATTTCCACGAAGGAAGACATTCAAGTCTCTCATTCTCTTAGCCAATCAAAAAAAAAATACACTTCTGTTTTACAACTTTAAGCTTCCAAGATGTTCATCTATCTTTTTACTTGCTCCTTTGAAGAGAGAGAGGTGGGGGGAGGAGGTGGAGGAATGGCTCACAATATTGAAAGGATCACTAAAGAAAATCTGTTAGTATCTCTTGCAATAGATCTTCTGTGAATGGAGTGCCATCAGCCTCCTACAGCAACCAACCTAGCGCTTGATTTATCTGATCTTTCCTGAACAATGAGACTTAAGTTCCTGTTTGTTTTCTTAACAGGCTCCACACTCTGAATTGAAGGCTTTAGGGATTTCTCATATCTCCCGCACAGATTTTTTCTTGCAAAGTCAGTTGTCCTGCCGCCTTTTCATTTTGAAAGCATTCCTTCATCTACTCCATGCAGGCAGGGAGTTATTTATTTCACTGTGTGGCATCTGGAAGGCCATCGATAGTTCTCAAAGCTTGTTGCCCAAAGTAAGGGACCACAGGCGAAATCCAGACTGTTCTTGGGGCAGACAGTTTCAGATGGATGGGGTGATGAAATTCCAGAGAGGTGAAATCAGAAAGTCCACCTGCTTTCATTTAAGTTGTGATTCTAAAGATGAGTAAAACCCAGGGTGCTCTAATTCATAAACCATACTCTAGTCACTTGAAACATTTTATTTTATTTTTCACATTTTTTTGAACCACCCATCTTCCTCAGAGAGGAATTTTGGGCAGTATACAGTAAAAGGTTAAAATATAAAGGCAGTGTATAAAAGTTAGAAATTTAAAAAAAGAGGCAAGGCTGATTAAACGCTGTTAAAATTATTTAAAAAAATGAAAGGGAGGGCTTTTAGGGGAGTAGCTATCCCCACAGCTTTGTGCTTCTCTGGGCTCCCCACATGAGGGCACAGAGCCATGTTTTCATTCATTTCCTGAAGCCAAGAGGCTTCACCTCTGCCTTGGGGGGGGGAGGGGGAGGAGAATATTTCACAGAGCAGGGGCCATGGCGGAGAAGGCCCTTTTCCTGGATACTCCCAGTCAGAGTTCTTTAACTGACAGGATCTGCAACATGCCTCCTCTGCCTGACTAGGTGGGACGGCCGATGTAATGGGACGAAGTCATGCGGAAAGTTTCTGCAGAAACACCCTTAAAAAATGCACAGTTAAAATACATGTGGTTGTATTCCCCACAGATTGCAGATATCGCTTTCTATATTATGTCTGTCCCTAATAAATCTGTCAATAGATTCCTTTTAATCACATGCGTCCAACCTGGATCATCATGTGGGTCCCCAAAAGCCTTGAATGCTGTCCCTGGAGATGCCCTGAAACTATTACCGAATCACAATTTTTAATGAGGCAGAAAGGTCTCCATTACTACATATTAAGTATATTTCATTTTAATTAAATGGAAATGAAATGAAGTGAAATTGAGCTTTTGCCCTCGCACAAGTTATTTCCTGTGGAGAGTAGTCCCTGACATGCCACTTGAAACCCAAGAGCCTTGAATTGGGGGGGGGACGGTAATACACTTCTGTTTTTCATACTAGATACAAAAGAAGATTCAAAGTGTCTAACTTCTTTATCGATTGAAAAAAAAAAAGGCCAAATGATAGTTTTACCGATAAAGGCAATCATCCAGTACAGTGTTATTTCAAAATTAATTGAATATGTCTATATTATTAATGTTGGAGGAAAAAAAACCGACAGCAGCCTGCCTTCTATATTCTGTACTAATCAAAATTTCTAGAGACAAAGCTAGATAAAGTGCATTGTGGTAGCCCAGCCTGGAGTATGGGCATCGCCAGTTGGAAGCAATTTTCTTCCAGATGACAGATGCAGCTGACATATCAGCTGATAAAAGATGCTTCCACCCCTAAGCTGCCTCTGCTCCTTAAAGGCAATAAAGCTCCATCTAGGCATGAAAGACCAATCATGTCCCTGGAATATCTCCATGGGTCCTGCCCTATGGAACATCATGCCCCTCGGGATGAGATCGGCCCCCTTGGTCTTCTGAAAGGGGTTCAATTGGCTCTGGGTCCCAATGGGGAACTCCCAACGGAGGCTATAGATTAGGAGAAGATCCCACCTACACCCTATTTATGCATTGCTCCTTTTTATCCATTCTGTTGTCAATTTTAATATTTTAATTTTTAATGCGTAATGTTTTAATCTTCTTAACCTTCTAATTGTTTTATACTACTATTCATGACATTGTAAGCCCATCCAGAGTCACTTAATAGTAAAATGGCTGCCATATAAATTAAATTAAATAAATATTGTTCTGTCGCTAAGTTGTGTCTACCTTTCGTGATCCCCATGGACCATAGCCTGCCAAGCCTTTCCCATCTTCCACTGTCTCCCAGAGTTTGTCCAAACTCATGTTCATTGGATCATCTAACCATCTAACCATCTCATCCTTGCCGTCCCCTTCTCTTTTTGCATTCCATCTTTCCCAATACCAGGGCCTTTTCCAAGGAATCCTCTCTTCTCATTGGGCGGCCAAAGTATTTGAGCTAAATAAATAGTGACACACATCCCCATCACCATCTCTATGAGCAGTCCATTATTACATGTTTATGGGGAAAACAGGAGGAGGAAGGGGTGTTGCATATGTTTGCTCCTATGAGTTATTTGTAAAAAAATAATAAAGGTGAAGATATAATAAATAAATAAATAAATAAATAAATAAATAAATAAATAAATAAATAAATAAATAAATAAATAAATAAATAAATAAATAAATATTGTTCCTGTTCCAAGTTGTTCTGCACTATAAGCACTTATTCAGGGAAACATTATGTTACAGAGGAAAAGTCTAGAGCAGGGGTGTCAAACTCATGTCATCATGGCAGCATGACATGGTTTGTTTTCCCTTCGCTAAACTAGGCATGGGCATAGCCAGTGTGTGACGCATCCGGTCCGTGGGCTGCGATTTTGACATCCCTGGACTAGAGCATCACTTGAATACTAAGAGAGTCAGTATCAGACCTTCAGCCATCTCAGCGATTGTGTAAGAGCTCCCGTTTCATGAGATAGTTGCTGCCTTCAAGTGCCACCTCTGAACTCTACTTGAGGAGCAGGAAGTGAGGCATGTCCAAGCAAGGCCTCTTGCCCCTGAATCTCCCAGTGCTGTGGCTGGATGGGCAGCCTTAAAAATTAAACACCAGTAACCTTGGAAAAATCTATGATTGATGGAACTAAAAGTTTCAGAGAGCAAGGAAATCCAACAAAGCCTAGTCTAGTCTAGTCTAGTCTAGTCTAGTCTAGTCTGGAATGGAATGGAATGGAATGGAATGGAATGGAATTTTTTATTGGCCAAGTGTGATTGGACACACAAGGAATTTCTCTTGGTGCATATGTTCTCAGTGTACATAAAAGAAAAGATACGTTCATCAAGAATCATAAGGTACAAAATGATAGTCATAGGGTACAACTAAGCAATCAGGAAACAATCAATATCAATATAAATCGTAAGGATACAAGCAACAAAGTTTCAGTCATACAGTCATAAGTGGAAGGAGATGGGTGATGGGAATGATGAGAAGATTAATAGTAGTGTAGATTTAGTAAATAATTTGACAGTGTTGAGGGAATTATTTGTTTAGCAGAGTGATGGCGCTCGGGATGAAACTGTTCTTGTGTCTAGTTGTTCTGGTGTGCAGTGCTCTGTAGCGTCGTTTTGAGGGTAGGAGTTGAAACAGTTTACTGTATGTCCAGGATGTGAGGGGTCTGTAAATATTTTCACAGCCCTTTTTTTGACTCGTGCAGTATACAGATCCTCAATGGAAGGCAGGTTGATAGCAATTGTTTTTGCTGCAGTTCTAATTATCTTCTGAAGTCTGTGTCTGTCTTGGGTTGCAGAACCAAACCAGACAGTTATAGAGGTACAAATGACAGACTCAATAATTCCTCTGTAGAACTGGATCAGCAGCTCCTTGGGCAGTTTGAGATTTCTGAGTTGGCACAGAAAGAACATTCTTTGTTGTGCTTTTTTGATGACATTTTTGATGTTGGGTGTCCATGTTAGGTTGTGAGATATGGTAGAACCTAGAAATTTGAAGGTCTCTTTTGTTGATAATGTGTTGTCTAGTATTGTAAGAGGTGGTAGTATGGGAGGGTTTCTACTAAAGTCCACCACCATTTCTACGGTTTTGAGTGTGTTCAGTTCCAGATTGTTCTGGTCGCACCACGAGGCTAGTTGTTCAACCTCCCGTCTGTATGCGGACTCATCATTGTCTCAAATGAGACTAATCACTGTTGTGTCATCTGCGAACTTCAGTAGTTTAACAGATGGATCGTTGGAGATGCAGTCATTGGTATATCGAGAGAAGAGAAGTGGGGAGAGCACACAGCCTTGGGGGGCCCCTGTGCTAATTGTACAGGTATCTGATGTGATTCTGCTTAGCTTCACCTGCTGCTTCCTGTCTGTTAGGAAGCTTGTGATCCACTTACAAGTCTGTTCAGGTACCTGTAGCTGGCTTAGCTTAGTTAGAAGAGTGTCTGGAATGATGGCATTGAATGCTGAACTAAAGTCTACAAAGAGGACCCTTGCGTAGGACTTTGGAGATTCAAGATGTTGTAGGATGTAGTGCAGAGCCATATTAACAATATCATCTGTTGATCTATTTGCTCTGTATGCAAATTGCAAGGGGTCTAATAGCGGATCCGTGATGTACACATACACACACACACACACATACACACACACACACTTACATACAAATACATACATATGTGTAAATATATGGATAGATTTGTATGGATGAATGGATGGATAAAGAAATATTTATTTCAAAATAGATCCTTTTTAGTTATGAAGACAATACATTCAATACCCCTTATATTTTGCCCTTTCCTGAAAAGTTTGTCATAAAGAGAATGGTAGCACCACAGAATACTCCAAGATTGGTCCTTGTATTCTGGTAACTTGGTGGCTATGGAATATAGAATAGTGGCTTGGTGGCTATGGAATATAGAATAGAATAGAATAGAATAGAATAGAATAGAATAGAATAGAATAGAATTTTTATTGGCCAAGTGTGACTGGACACACAAGGAATTTGTCTTGGTGCATATGCTCTCAGTGTACATAAAAGAAAAGATACCTTCATCAAGGTACAACCCTTACAACACTGAATGATGGTCATAGGGTACAAATTTAACACTTAATGATACAACACTTAATGATAGTCATAGGCTACAAATAAGCAATCAGGAACTATAAGGGTACTTTGCTCAAGGCCAGATTTATGAAGCCTCCATCTAGGGAGAATAAACAGTGTGGTCTCTCCCACCCCTTCTGACTCTGACCTGTTCCTAGTTTTTAAGTCAGTCCCTTACTTCTAATATTAATGGCTAGGAGAGAACGTCTTGATTCTGCTGAACTTGCTAAACATAAGACAGTAGGCTGTGACATATCTCCTACACTTTGAAGATTGGAATGAGAAGTGATGGGCCCTAAAACCTAGAAATATGACTATACATAGCAATGCATTTAAAAATTGCAGTCAGAATGGAGGCCCATCGCGCTAACTTAGTTTTGATTAGCTCAGGAGGATTAATTCCTCTTGTCCTTCAGGCTAAGTTCAAGGGTAGTCTTTTGCTGTTGTGTATAGAAATCCTACTTGACATTTTCACTTGCTCAACTATCCAGTGGAGCACTCTGCCATTCTACCACCTCTAGTTATTTCTTCTTTGGTTTTTTTCTGTGAATGAAATCCCATGAATACCAAGCACAAAAAACCCATTCTGGAAAAGGTGAGGTGAGAAGTATGGGAAGGAGACAGGGTGGCACAATCCAAGTTGTGCCCCTTTTGTAGGCACATCAATATGGCATGCATGTACAAAAGGGCTGGCTGGGCTGGGTTGGGCTTGGATAGGCTTAGCTTGGATGGGCTTGGCTTGACATGGATGGGCTTGACATAGGATGGATAGGATTGACATAGCATGGATGGGCTTGGCTTGGCTTGGCTTGGCTTGGCTTGGCTTGGCTTGGCTTGGCTTGGCTTGGCTTGGCTTGGCTTGGCTTGGATTGGATCACCATGTCATACCACCAAATCTTGCAGATTTTAAATCCTGTCCACTGCCTGCCTGCTGCTCTAAGATAACAACCTCTTAGATTGTTATCAATCTACCAATATTCTCAATATTCTCAACCTTCCCTCTTCTTCATGGTTCCTTTTAATTGAAAAATTGTGCCTTACCATTGTATTTTGCTTTTAGCATGTTTAGCGAGTAGCACTTGCCCACCTTAGTTGACCTTATTAGGTGAGCAGAAGATTCCAGACCGTGAGGTAGATTGGGTAATCAGAAAGAAACATCTTGGAGGAAAGCAAAGCTGCTTCGCAGAATATTGGGGAGAAAAGAGCATGGATGCAGACACCAGGAAGCAAGACTGAGTTGAAGGCATCTTCACTCCCCCTTCTTTTCACCTGCCTGTTTGTTTTAGGTTAATGGCATGTACAGTACACACAATATATATTTCTAATCTATGTTTAAAGGACATTAACATAACCAGCAAACTCAGTCTCACCAATCTGGAGACACTTGCATTTTTAACAAATATATAGAAGGATGATATACACACGAGATTGATCTTCCTGTTCATTTAATTGTTTTTATTGTAAATGCATTTTTTAAATCTCTCCAAGTTTGGGATAAGATCCTGTAACTACACCTAAATCTGACTATGCTAAATTTAACCTTCCCCCAAAAAAATCAAATTTCCCACAGGGCTTAAAATTGTAAGAATCAGTGTTATATTATTTACATATCATATAAATGATTGATTAAAACTCTATATTTTTAAACAAGGCAAGATTTGTTTTTTATTATTCTATTTATCCAGTTATTTGTTTCGTGATTTATTTGTGTTATTCATTGGAAATCACCTCACATTAATAGTCTCCTTCCTCAAAAAAAATTGGATAAAAATAGTATAAATCTTTTAACTATAGATATATGTTTGTGTGTAATAATGAGCACACTTCTGAATTCTTGGAAAGATTGAAACGCCTAATGTGATTAAGCCAAGGCAACTAGCAATTAAGAGCAAAATCAAAGAACCTTGATGCCATAAAATGCGATGCAACGTTACAGATGCTAATTACATTTGTAATAAATGGTAGAGGCCTGATGTTCAGAAACCTTCTATGTAAGATAATCAATTTCCTCCATTAGCCAAGGAAGTGTATTAAAGCATAGGATGTATAAATCATTCAGCAAATTAGTGTACCTGTTTCAGTACATCATGAATCAGGAACATTATATTAATGCTACAAATGCAAATCATTAACTGAATTAGGCAGGGAGCAGGAAGAGTCACCTGGCTGGACAACCTTCAGCGTTGTAGCCACAGCAGGACCTCATGAAAGGCGAGGTCTATTCCTAGTCAATCATCTATCATGCATCTGTCTCCTTCCCTCTCCCTAGTTCTGCATTGTGGAGGAAAGTGCCTTGGTATACTGGGTTTTCTGCAGATCTGAAGGGCCAGGGTATAATCTTCGAATCACGTAGGTGTCCTTTTTAGATGAGACATCTTAATCAGAGATGCACTCATAAAATAAGAAAAAGGAAAAATGCATACCTGCAGTACTAATTTGCTAATGAGAAACAGGGAATCTCGCAACCTCTCCCTTTAAATCTAAGCGTTTTGTGATATTCTCCTACCAACTGTGTTAGTCTGAGGTGCACAATTAGCATCATTCTAAAGGATGCAACAGGCTTTGTGTAGCTCATTAAGGGACTGAAGCCTATTTTGGAAAGGGGTTTCTACGGATGGTAAGGCTTTAAAGTAGGGGCATCCAAACTTGGCAACTTTTAAGACCTGTGGACTTCACCTCCCAGAATTCCCCAGCCAGCATGGGAATGGCTGGTTGGGGAATTCTGGGAATTGAAATCCACAGATCTTAAAGTTGCCAAGATTGGACACCCCTGCTTTAAACACATATAATAATGATGTTTTAAGCACTGCAAGTAAATGTTTACACCATCCACAAAGCCGCAAGGAAGATACAGGACACTTTAGGACAGGGGTGTCAAACTCAAGGCCCGAGGGCTGGATCCGGCCTGCGGGGTGCTTAGATCTGGCCCATGGGGCTGCCCTGGAAACAGTGAAAGTCAATTTCATTGAGGGCTGCATCAGGCCCTGCGGTGCCTTTGCCAGCAAAAATGAGATTGGGAGGGCTGCTCAGGGCTTTCCCAAGCTCCATTTTTCCTGGCAGAGGGTTGCAGGAGGCTGTTGCAACTGAAAACGGAGATCAGGAGCCCATTTTCACTGGCAGAGCGCTCGGGCCACCACAGGTACCCCCAATCTGAGTGACATCAAGCTGGCCATGCCCACCCCAGCCCCCTGAGGTCAAACACAACCTGATGCAGCCCTCAATGAAATTGACTTTGACACCCCTGCTTTAGGAGAACACTCGCCTCCCCATCCACAAAGCAGCTACATGGTTTTTCAAGCCAAGTCTCAGAAAAGCCCCAGCTTTTGGTGTGGCTTGGTGGGTGTGGCTTGGTGGGCATGGCAGGGGAATGATACTGCAAAATCCCCATTCCCACCCCACTCTGGGGCCAGCCAGAGGTGGTATAGGCCGGTTCTCTGAACTACTCAAAGTTTCTGCTACCAGTTCTCCAGAACCTGTCAGAACCTGCTGGATTTCATCCCTGGTTTGAACGTTGGGTTCACACAGCACATTCAGCTTGGTTATGTTTCAATGTCACTAAGACTACAGAAAGGTTTTTGGTTTTTTTCAGTAACCAGCTGTGAACGCAATCCATAGGTCTCTAGGAGCAATGTCAACGAGGACTTCCTAGGTTCACAGGACCTGGTTTACACACATCTCTTCTGAATCTGTTTTCCTTTTTTTAATTAGGACAAGTATATCTTGGAAAATAATGTTAGCATTAGGGGAAGACAATAGACAAGGTTAATTTATATGCATCTAGCCATTAAAAAAAAAAACTGGATAGGAAAGCCACCTGTTATGTCAACTAAAGGAGAAAAACAATAGTTTGTAATAGGTTCCAAGGGCAACTGATTTTCACTTTTGACAAATGGTGTGACTCTTCTTTTCCAAATATGTGTACAACACTGAACCCTTGTACAGTACAAATGGGGTAGGGTTTGTATTGGAACATTCCATTTTGCTAATTTACTTGTTCTGTGCAAATACCCCTTGGTCTTGGTATATCCTTGGCAGCATATTCTGACTAAAAGTACAGGTAGTCCTTACTTACACCATTTGTTTAGTGACTGTTCAAAGATACAATGGTACTGAAAAAAGTGACTTATGACTAGTTTTCAGTCTTACAACTGTTGCAACGTCCCCCTGGTCATGTGTTCAAAATTTGGGCTCTTAGCAACCAGCATGTATTTATGATGATTACAGTGTCCCAGGTTCATGTGATCGCCATTTGTAACCTCCCCAGCTGGTTTCCAACAAAGTAAGTCAATGAAGGAAGCCAGATTCACTTAATAACCACATGATTCACTTAACAACAGCAGTGAGTTACAACAATTGTGAAAAAAAGGTTGTAAAATGGGGCACAACTCATCTGAAAACTGTCTTGCTTAGTAATGGAAATTTTGGGTTCCATCTGGCACTGATTGGAACATTTTTGAAGATACCTCTGCAGACCTGGATGAACTCACAGATACTGTAACATCATATGTCAGCTTCTGTGAAGATCTATGTGTACCGACAAAGAACTTGCGAATATACAGTAACAACAAACCTTGGTTCACACCTAAACTTAAGCAGCTACATCATTCCAAAGAGGAAGCCTACAGGAAAGGTGATAAAATACTGTACAATCAGGCCGTAAATGTACTAACAAGGGAGATCAGAGCAGCAAAAAGAAGCTACTCTGAAAAGCTAAAGAATCAGTTTTCAGCAAATGAACCAGCAAACATGTGGAAAACTCTTAAAAATATCACCGGCTATGGCAAACCTCCTTCCCAGGCTGAAGGAAATCAACAACTGGCAGATGACCTGAACGTGTTTTACTGCAGGTTTGAAAGGAAACTATAGCCACCTATCTCCACAACCCCCATCTCAGACACACCAACAACAGCCAAGCCTCCTACAACTGACCCCATTTCATTGGGTTCACAACCTCTAGTGATCACAGAAAAGGCAGTGCAGGACCTATTTCACAGACAAAAGCCAGGAAAAGCTTCAGGCCCAGACAAGATAACTCCTTCTTGCTTAAAAGTCTGTGCTGACCAATTGGCCCCCATCTTCACCCATATCTTCAATAAATCACTAGAGATGTGCTATGTTCCTTCTTGCTTCAAATGCTCTACCATCATCCCAGTGCCGAAGAAGCCCACTATCAAGGAACTGAATGACTACAGACCAGTTGCTTTAACATCTGTAGTCATGAAAACCTTTGAAAGGCTAGTGCTTTCCTACTTGAAAACCATCACGGATCCGCTGTTAGACCCCTTGCAATTTGCATACCGAGCAAATAGATCAACAGATGATGCTGTTAATATGGCTCTGCACTACATCTTACAACATCTTGAATCTCCAAAGACCTATGTAAGGGTCCTCTTTGTAGACTTTAGTTCAGCATTCAATACCATCATTCCAGACACTCTTCTAACTAAGCTAAACCAGCTATAAGTACCTGAACAGACTTGTAAGTGGATCACAAGCTTCCTAACAAACAGGAAGCAGCAGGTAAAACTAAGCAGGATCACTTCAGATACCTGTACAATTAGCACAGCCCCCCCCCAAGACTGTGTGTTCTCCCCATTTCTCTTCTCTCTGTATACCAATGACTGCATCTCCAACGATCCATCTGTTAAGCTACTGAAGTTCGCAGATGACACAACAGTGATTGGTCTCATTCGAGACAATGACGAATCCGCATGTAGACGAGAGGTCGAACGACTAGCCTTGTGGTGCAACCAAAACAATCTGGAACTGAACACACTCAAAACCGTAGAAATGGTGGTAGATTTTAGGATAAACCCTTCCATACTTCCACCTCTCACAATGCTTGACAACACAGTATCAACAGTAGAGACCTTCAAATTTCTAGGTTCTATCATATCGCAAGATCTAAAATGGACAGTTAACATCAAAAACATCATCAAAAAAGGACAAAAAAGATTGTTCTTTCTGCGCCAACTCAGAAATCTCAAACTGCCCAAGGAGCTGCTGATCCAGTTCTACAGAGGAATTATTGAGTCTGTCCTCTGCACCTCTATAACTGTCTGGTTTGGTTCTGCAACCCAACAAGACAGACACAGACTTCAGAGGATAATTAGAACTGCAGAAAAAGTAATTGCTATCAACCTGCCTTCCATTGAGGACCTGTATACTGCACGAATCAAGAAGAGGGCCGTGAAAATATTTACAGATCCCTCATATCTTGGACATAAACTGTTTCAGCTCCTACCGTCAAAACGATGCTATAGAGCATTGCACATCAGAACAACTAGACACAAGAACAGTTTTTTCCCGAAGGCCATCACTCTGCTAAGCAAATAATTCCCTCAACACTGTCAAACTATTTACTAAATCTACACTACTATTAATCTTCTCATCGTTTTCATCACCAATCTCTTTCCACTTATGACTGTACCGTTTTGTTGCTATCATTAAGGGTTAAATTGCAACCTATGACCATCATTTGTGTTGTTAATGTTGTACCTTTGATGTAGGTATTTTTTTTCTTTTACTTTTATGTACACTGAGAGCATATGCACCAAAACAAATTCCTTGTGTGTCCAATCACACTTGGCCAATAAAATTCTATTCCTGTGATAGACGACTTTAAAGGTTCAGAATAACAGCTCAGTGTAAAGAATTGAACATGACAGTCCTTACAAAATCACCAGAAGATGAAGTTTTAAACTATTCAATATTTTTAAGCCATGATGAAATGGATGAGTGCTACCTGAGATGCCTACAAGTTCAGTATTATTCCTAATATAAAGCCTAGAATGGACAACAGTTTGAGGACCAGTGGTTGTATTTAAGTCCTGGCCAAGAAAAAAAAGTGGTTTTGGAACACACTTTTTTTTTCTTATAAATCTTTATATAACACCCTTTTTTGTAAATTTCTTGAATTATCTCATAGTTTCCCCTTTCAAAGAAGATTGTTTTCTTCTGATGTAGTCATTACTTGGTGTTCTCCAGAGATTAAAATAAAAACGTGCGGCTGTCTCATACAGAAAACCACGTTATAATCTCTTCAGCTGACACTGAATAATATGACACTGCCATTAGGTGTGAATGGGATTTCAGCATTAATCCTGACTATTGTAACACAACAACACCAACCTCCATTAGTTTATTGGAGTCCTATTAATGTTAATGTGGGCGGGGGGAACTGACATGTCTGACGCTGTAATTAGCAGACTGTCAGAGTTCCCGTTATTCTAGTTTGTTCATTGTTGGCTTTAGGAAAGAGCAGGACACATAAAAATGACAAATTAAATTGCAGAGTGACTCTGACTATGTAGTTGCTGCTTAACTATGCGATGGGATTCAACATCTGGATGCTGAACTAAGGTGGGAAGCCCCTTTCTGAAGCGAATTGCTGAGGTGCTTCTTTCTTTCAGTGATAAGCTTTATTTTTAAAGGAACTTTATCATTTAAAAAACAGTTGTACATATTTCTAAAGGTAACTTTTCATCGGGCCCAGTTTTCAGCTCTGTAAGCTGCCTTTATAAATCTCCTTTATCATTCAACTGGTAAGAGATAATCAGAGTCCTTGGTTTGGGCCAGGCTAATACTTCCTTTCAGTGACAGGCTGGAATATCAGTTACAATCACACAGTCGCAGACTTCTTTTGTCTCTGCTTTAATACGAAATAAGATGCATTAAGAATATCGGCAGAATATTCTGCCCAAGGTCAGATGCAGAGCACAGTCAGATGATGGCATCGGAAAGTGATACCTTGCTGGTTCTTTTCTTTAAGGATGAAACTAATCCTATTGGGCAGGGGATGAAAAATAGGAAAAAAGTAGCTTTGCATTTTCATTTAGAGTGTAAAAATGTTTTGAATTGTAAATTATTAAAGTAGAAAAACAATTGTTAAAAACAAATGAACAACAACACCCTAAGTTCCTTCCCACACGGCGGTTGGTGGCAAAGGGTTTGTGGTTTTTTTTGTCACAACAGTATACATAAACATAAGCATGAAAATAACTATATAACATATAAGCATATATATGAGCATAAGTATGTAATAACTATATTGATTGGATATAATGAAAGGAAACAATAGGACAGGAACGGTAGGCATGTTTGTGCTCTTATGCACGCCCCTTATGGTCCTCTAAGGAATGGGGTGAGGTCAATAGTAGACAGTTTTTGGTTAAAGCTTTGGGGATTTTGAGAAGAGACCACAGAGTCAGGTAGTGTGTTCCAAGCATTAACAACTCTGTTACAGAAGTCATATTTTCTGCAATCAAGATTGAAGCAGTTCACATTGAGTTTAAATCTATTGTTTGCTCTTGTATTGTTGTGATTGAAGCTGAAGTAGTCTTCAACAGGAAGGACATTGCAATAGATGATTCTATGAGTTAAACACAGGTCCTATCGGAGGTGGCGGAGTTCTAAGTTTTCTAAACCCAGGATTTCAAGTCTGGTGGCATAAGGTATTTTGTTGTATTCAGAGGAGTGGAGAACTCTTCTTGTAAAATATTTCTGGACACGTTCAGTTGTATTGATGTCAGAAATGTGGTATGGGTTCCAGACAGGCGAGCTGTATGGATAAAGCTGTATGGATAAAGATGCTGAGCAGACTTTTAAGACAGACCTTAAATGAAAGAAAACTATTTTTTTCCCCTTTATTTCTCCCTCCAAGGATCCTTCTCATGATGTTAATTATTGCATTGACTGATGGTGGGGTGAGGGAGAGCAGGGAGGGAGAGCAAACCAGCTGATCACCCCGAGTTTGTTCAAGTAGACCTTACCAGTCTTACTCCTTTCCTTTCAATAGGGCTACCAAATCTGGTCTGGAAAAATCAGGATGACTACAGATGCTAAGAGATAAAATTAATGTAGTCTGTGTCCCATCCCCAATTATGGATCCCAGATCTGGTAGCCCGACCTTCGGGGTCTTCCTAACAAGAGCCTGTCTGGTCATCGGGGGGTCACACAGCTGGATCACATTATGAACAAAGACATCTGGGAGGCCTTCAAAGACACACACACACCCCAATTTCAGAAAAAATGAGAGAAGTGAAGCTGCGATGGTATAAACATATGGTCAGAGCTAGTGTGGAATGCACAATGGGCCAGGCAGTTGCACTCAGCGGCAAGCCAGGGGCCCCCAAGGATGACTGAAAAATCAATGGTTGGCCTGCCTTCATGAAGACATGCAAGCTGCCAGTGCTGCAGGCCAGGCAAATTGGCAGGAGAAATGCAAAACACAGACCTCATGATACAGTAGGAATAACGCAAAGAACAAGAAGAACAATAGCCTGGGTGGACCAAAGAAGAGAGATTGGTACAAATGATTCAGGATGGACTTGAACTTGGTTCCTCTGCTTCTTGTCCAGTTATTGAAACTACTATACCACACTATACCATGCATACCACACATATGGACACAATGGTTCAGTGACTAAGATGCTGAGCTTGTCGACTGAAAGGTCGGCAGTTCAGCGGTTCGACTCCCTAGTGCCGCGTAATGGGGTGAGCTCCCATTCCTTGTCCCAGCTTCTGCCTACCTAGCACTTTGAAAGCACATAAAAAATGCAAGTAGAAAAAATAGGGACCACGTTTGGTGGGAAGGTAACAGCATTCCGTGCACCTTTGGTGTTTAGTCATGCTGGCCACATGACCACAGAGATGTCTTTGGACAACGCTGGCTCTTCGGCTTTGAAATGGAGATGAGCACCATCCCCTAGAGTCGGGAACGACTAGCACATATGTGTGAGGGGAAGTTTTACCTTTACCTTATACCACACTAGCTCAGTCATATGGAGAGAGAAAGGTTCAGGTGAGAAGGCATTTGGATTGATTCTCACCTACTTCCTCTCCTTTCAGGGACACCTTCCATAGGGCAGGTGCTGAGGATGGAGACATGGAAGAATCTACTGAAGCTTAAAATCCAGAGCCATTCTTCAACAAAGACTCATCATTAGCATGTCATAAACATATGTCTTGATAAATAGTGAAGTCAACATATAATGAATATTTTTTTAAAAAGATAGATGATAGATAGATAGATGGGGAGAGGGGGGGTAGGTTTCAT
The DNA here is from genome assembly GCF_028640845.1 of Ahaetulla prasina. Taxonomy (NCBI): domain Eukaryota; kingdom Metazoa; phylum Chordata; class Lepidosauria; order Squamata; family Colubridae; genus Ahaetulla; species Ahaetulla prasina. Next base: position 144,885,136 of record NC_080539.1, on the reverse strand, counting down.
AGGCCAGGCATGATAAAATGCTCCAAATGAATGGAATAACATTATTTAGAACAAGAAAGGAAATTTTCAAAAAAAAAATCATTCAGTGTGCTTTAAGGAAATATTTCTCAGTGTTTCTTTTCCTTTGAAGTCAAGCAATAAGTTTAAATATTGCATTGTGGTTTATTAATAAAGATGAGTCTTCTTTCTGGAAAGAGGAAAATTTGATTAGATTTCTAACTGCTTAAGCATTGCTATTCCCAGATGCATCTCCATGCTGGCCATTATTAATGATGTACTTATATTAACTATAACAATTTAACTGTTTAGAATATATCTAACCATGCTTTCCAGGGTGGATTTATTATGAAGCTTCTGCAGCGCCACTTCTCCAGCACAAATTAGTGGAAAAATAAAACATCAAGTTGTAAGAGAAAGTATTTGTTCTGGAAGAATGCCTTTATTTACAGGGTTTATTTACAACGTGAGTCCAAACGCCTTGGAAGACTAAACCTCTGGTCCCAGATTGGATCCTGCAACATTATCCTGGGATACCAGATGTTAAGTTCGGGCAATGAGGAGGCAGGAGACAGTCATTGGTGACAACAGCTCTTAAGTTTATTGTGAGAACCCAGCGAAAGCAACTGGCAAACAGCCCTCTTTATATTGTATTTTGGCTGAGGCACCAGCCAATCAGAAATGTGCTTTTTCCCGCCCAAATTTCCCTCCAAAAATTCAAATACATAACACCAGAGGTAGGTTTCAGCAGGTTCTGACCTGTTCTGGAGAACTGGTAGCGGAAATTTTGAGTAGTTCAGAGAACTGGTAAATACTACCTCTGACTGGCCCCACCCCCATCTATTCTTTGCCTCTCGAGTCCCAGCTGATCAGGAAGAAATGGGGATTTTTACAGTATCCTTCCCCTGTCACACCCACCAAGCCACACCCACAGAACCAGTAGTAAAAAAAAATTGAATCTCACCACTGTGGGATATGTATATTTGCCTTCACGTGAGACTGTATCTCCTGTGTTTCTTGGCTGTCCTTTCTACCACAACTTACACCCTACTCTGTTACATCCTACACACCTACACTGCTGGCTACAGAACATGTCATTTGCTTTTTCATTATTAGACCAAATCCATAATATCTCCAGGACAGTCACAAAGTTTTTTTCAACTGCTCTTGCTTCACACAGGAAATCAGTTTCCTAAATTTAAGACTTTATAAATATACAACATTTTTTTACCCTGCTTTATGTTTTCTCTTGGATCCCACTTGTTACTGCAATAATTTAATTATAACTCATATACACACATAGTTGAGCAACTCCATTGCCTAATATTTCAGTGTTTTAGTTTTTATTGTAATTTTATAATCTAGTCACCTAGTTTTAAGGATTTGGTTTTGAGGATTCTAGTTTTTCAATCTAGAGGTTAGTGGTACAAACTTTTTAGTTTACTTTTATCAATCTCCCAGAACCTGTTTATGTATTTTAATTTTAACCATGTAACCCTTTACTAAAATTATATTAAATGCTATTCAGTAATAAAGATGCTGCTACTCCATTCCAGATAAAACAGCCTAGTTTTGATATTAGTCTGTAAAAGAAGCATGACAGCCGCTCAGCCAGCCTGTGGTGCATTTCAGAAATAATTGTGGCAGAGTCACCACATTTAATTTTGCCTTTTGCATATCAGTTGCTTTCACGTCTCCGTGTTAGCAGGAGTGAAGATGGGTTGGCTTGTCAGGCCTCTGGTGAAAGCAATTGGGAAGTGAAGCCGGATAGAGAAGCATTTTAATCCAGGGGTCTCCAACCTTGGCAACTTTAAGCCTGGAGGACTTCAACTCCCAGAATATCCCATTCTGGGAGTTGAAGTCCTCCAGGCTTAAAGTTGCCGAGGTTGGAGACCTCTGATGTTAATCCATCTGATGAACGTTGTGTTCTCCTGTTTAGTTTTCCTTCACTGTTCTATTTAAAACACATATGGTTTTATAAATAAGAGCTGCCCACCCTAGGTCACAAACACCCTTTCCTCAAGTCATTGGTTTGTTATTCAGGTAGTCCTCGATTTACAAAAGTTCATTTAGTGAACGTTCAAAGTTACAACGGCCCTGAAAAAAGTGACGTATGACCGTTTTTCACATTTATGACCCTTGAAGCATCCACATGGTCATGTGATCAAAATTCAGATCTTGCTTGGCAACTGGTTCATACTTATGACCATTGCTGTGTCCCAAGGTCAAGTGATCCCCTTTTGTGACCTTCTGACTGGCAAAGTCAATGGGGAAGCCAGATTCACTTAACAACCAGGTTACTGACTTGTCAACGGCAGTGATTCACTTAACAACTGTGGTGAGAAAGGCCGTAAAATGGGGGCAAAACTCACTTAACAAATGTCTCACTTAACAACAGAAATTTTGGATTCAGTGGTAGTCGTAAATCGAGAACTACCTGTACTCTTTCAAAATGCGACTGCATTTTTCTGCCTTTGAGTCTCTGCAGAGTGCTAACTGGGTGAAAAATAATAAAATAAGATAAATATAAAATACAAAATTTTACAATAAGAAAATAATGCACACATACATTGCAAAGAAATAACTACATATTTATAGGCTTGTGCAGTGGTGGGATTCAAGTAATTTAACAACCGGTTTTCTGCCCTAATGATTTCTTCCAACAGCCAGTTTGCCAAACTGCTCAGAAAGTTAACAACCGGTTCTCCCGAAGTGGTGCGAACCGGCTGAATCTTACCACTGGGCTTGGGTCTTCCCAGCCAATTAGTAAGCAGAGAACACGGTGTGAAAAGGCTCCATTGTCAAGCTTCTTGGTAGCTCTATCACTCTTGTCATTTCAAATGCAGCCACCCTTGAGTTCCTTTGGAAGAAGCTTCTGCTCCAGGGACAGAGGACTGAAGCACCTTTGCACCAGACAAATGGATTTTTCCAGTGTTATAATGTGGCTGTTCAATGTGGCCACATCGTAACACTGGAAAATCCATCTGGTGCTTCAGTTCTCTGTCCCTGGAGCACGGCTTCCCCTGAGGCGACTCGAGAGTGGCAGGACCTTGTTTAAGACACAAGAGGCTGAAGAATCAAAATCTAAAGAGGGCCTTCCCAGGAGGGTTGTGAAAAGTCTTCAGTAGTAGAGGAGTTTTGGGCAGCCTTTGCATACAAACCTTTGCTTTCCTGCATTCAGACCAGCCGAGAGAGCCTGGATAAGGATGAATTGACTTTAATGCTTCAAAAGGAAAGGCTTTAATGCTTCACGACTCCCTCTAGGAAAGTCCTTTTGCCAAGGCTTTGCACAAGGCCTTCTCTCGGGCCTGCAGCACTGATGCTCCAGGAGAAAGGAAAGAAAAGAGAATTTATTCAAAAAAGGGGAAGTCAACAAACCCTGAACTACCGTATATACTCGAATATAAGCCGATCCGAGTATAAGCCGAGGTCCCCAATTTTACCCCAAAAACTGGGGTAAACTGGGGACTCGAGTATAAGCCGAGGGTGGGAAATGAGGCACCTACCGGTTGGGGAAACCCTCCTCCTCAGCTGAGAAGGCTGGCTCCCCGCCCCGCCTCTCACTGCACCGGCAGGGCTTCCGTCCGGTAAAATGTGAAAAAAGAAAAACTCGAGTATAAGCCGTATATACTCGAATATAAGCCGATCCAGTATAAGCGAGGTCTAATTTTACCCCAAAACTGGGGTAAACTGGGGACTCAGTATAAGCCGTATGGGCCAGTATAAGCGAGGTCTAATTTTACCCCAAAACTGGGGTAAACTGGGGACTCAGTATAAGCGAGGTCTAATTTTACCCCAAAACTGGGGTAAACTGGGGACTCAGTATAAGCCGTATATACTCGAATATAAGCCGATCCCATATGAGAGGAGCTGCTTTAGTCAAAGCCTGTTGTGCTTTTTACAAGCAGAATAGGAAAAAAAAAGAAAAGAAAAAGGACAAAGGCATTTTCCTGCAGGTTCAATTATTTTTTCTCCTCCCATTTTTTTTTCCTTTCTCACTAGAAAAGAGAGATGATATTTAGTAGCTGCAGAACTGGGAAACATTCCCTGCTCTTCTAGATTAGGAAAGTGTCTTGAAACCAGGAGTACCTTGCATTGAAGGAATTTAAAAATGTCCCTTCTAGGTTCATGGCTTGCCTGAACTTCTCTCTTTTTCTAGGTGTCTATCTATGGAGATTCTCAGTCACCAGGTCATGGTTGTCCCAAAGGTGCTTTTTTCAAAAGGCAAGTGGACTTCATTTTTTCTTGACATTTCGCTTCTCATCCAAGAACAGTGGTGGGATTCAATTTTTTTTTACTACTGGTTCTGTGGGTGTGGCTTGGCGAGCATGGCATGGCTTGGTGGGTGTGGCAGGGGAAAGATACTGTAAAATCTCCATTCCCACCCGACTCCAGGGGAAGGATACTGTAAAATCCCCATTTCCTCCTGATCAGCTGGGACTTGGGAGGCAGAGAATAGATGGGGGTGGGGCCAGTCAGAATTTTTACTACCAGTTCTCCGAACTACTCAAAATTTCTGCTACCGGTTCTCCAGAACTGGCCAGAACCTGCTGAAAGCCACCTCTGTCCAAGAAGCTTCTTCAGTTCTGAAGAAGCTTCTTGGATGAGAAGCAAAACATCTTCAAGGAGAAGCAAAGGCCAATTGCCTTTTGAAGAAAAGAAGCACCTTTGGGAGTTCCGGTATCTTTTTCTTTCTATCAAAATTGAATGTTGATGCCAGAGTGGCAAGGGCTAGATTTAGTTCTCTGCAGGAAGGATATCAGAAAAGAGATGTTGTATTCTGATCTCACAATGGAATCTACCAGGATGGCAGTAATACAAAAAGCAGACATGTGCTCCTCCATGGAAGAAATGCATATTCAGGATGCATTGCTGCCCCAGGATATCAGCTCTTTCTCATCTTTATCCTTTCACATTTCACTGACTTAGACCATGTTACATATGTAAATAGGTAGTGAAGCCTGGAGCAAAGGCTTCACTCAGGTCCGGTCTCCGAAGAGACATTAGCATACCTGGTGCTCATTGGTCCATTTGAGCGGCAGGAAAATAAAGTGATGTCAGTGGCCAGGATCCCTGACAGGTCCCTTTAAAAGAGGGAGCTGTCGGACAGCCGGCTGAGAAGTTTTACCAAGCCTTAAAATAAAGAGCTGAAGTTACTATCTGGAGTCCTGCCTCTTCATTCGACTCCCTGCTTAATAAACCATGTTAACTTTTTACTAGCAGACTTGCTACCAGTCTAGTTTTCCTTCTCTGTCCTGAACAACTATTTTGTAATTTGGCTTGAGGCTTTCTGGCCACACTTTCTCACCCTGACTTAGGATATTGAAATTCGGAATAGAAGGAACCTTGCAGGTCTTCTCATCCAACCCCTTGCTCAAGCCACAGCAGCTGACTGCATTTTTGAAATTAAGAGTGGCTTCTTTCCACCAAGTTGAGGTTCAAAGTTAGTTATAGAAGTACATCAAATTGAGCTAGAGATTCTTAATTGTGGAATTAATCCCTAAAAACACGATTCTTCGAGTACAGTAGACTTGAGAATCCCAGGGAAATCAGGAGAATATGAGATAATCAACACATCTTCTCATTGTTCCCATCACCCATCTCCTTCCACTTATGACTGTATGATTGTAACTTTGTTGCTTGTATCTTTACGATTTATATTGATACTGTTTCTTGATTGCTTATTTGTAGCCTATGACTATCATTAAGTGTTGTACCTTAGAATTGTTGATGAAGGTATCTTTACTTTTATGTACACTGAGAGTATATGCACCAAGACAAATTCCTTGTGCGTCCAATCACACAGCCAATAAAAAATTCTATTCTATTCTATTCTATTCTATTCTATTCTATTCTATTCTATTCTATTCTATTCTATTCTATTCTGCCCTGCCCTGCCCTGCCCTGCCCTGCCCTGCCCTGCCCTGCCCTGCCCTGCCCTGCCCTGCCCTGCCCTACCCTACCCTACCCTACCCTACTCTATTCTATTCTATTCTATTCTATTCTATTCTATTCTATTCTATTCTATGTGTGTAGGGTGCTGGTCTATTATCCAGTGGCCTTATATACATTTGTGTTCAAATTGTTTTAAATTGTGTTGTGTTTTTTTTGGTTGTTTTATTGCACCCCATCCAGATCACATTGCTGCAGTGAGCAGCTACATAAATTTGTTGAAATGTCATCCCGGTGAAATCAAAGCCCTGCTTTTAATGATAACTGTTTAATAGCCACATACAATATTACATATTATGCCTCACCTGGATGAAGCTAATTGGGGGGGGGGGAGTAACTTCTGACTACAGTATATAAAACTATAAGAACAGTCACATGTAAAAATGAAATATGCGAGACAGTTGAAATAGGGAGATTGTCATTCCTCTTTCAGCGGGCTTTCTTTTCCAAGGGAAAAGCAATAGTATATAAAAAGGATTATCTCATCAGATACTTTTCAAAAAAGTCACATATTTGGTTACATGTAGTGTGTGAGTATCCTGCATTTTGACAGAATATCCTTTTTTTTTTCAACATCTCCCCCCACCATAGCAACAAGTTAGAAAAGGTTTATATACCATGTTGACATCTTCATTACATACTGCTATATCTTAATGTCAAATGACAGTAGCATCGTGGCATTTTTCTTGGTGCATGTAGATTATTTGATCTTCAACAGTTCTGTTTTCTGATCATTTTCAGCTACATAAGGGCTAAAGCTTGCATTGTGTTAGCACATTACCCCATTTGGATGAAATCTTGATTTGCTAAAAATACCCCTAGATTCCACATTCCATATTCTACCTTGGTTTTTCCTTCTCCGTGAATTCTAATTTAATTTTACCTAACTAGGATAATTTCTGCATTTAATTTGGGATTGGAATACGGTTCTTTCAATTCACTTGCAATATGATCCCACTCTGTACTATTAATGCATGCATGAGGATGCCAGAACCCTGTAAACGAAATAACCTTGATTTGATAAAATACGTGACTATATTAATATTTTAGATGTGCTTTATTATAGGCCTTCACAAAAGAATTTTAGATGATTGTAAAAACTTTCATATTCTACCTTTGAGGTTAACGCTATCCTGGGCCTCTAATAATACTTTAAAAATGCAATAACAAATCGAAATCCAAAGAGCCAACATATGTAAAATACAAACTAATAAGCTTATTAGCATAAAATAGCTTTCTACAATGTAGCCAGGGAGGAAAAATATGAAGGAACGCAAAGTTTGAGTAAAGATCCTGTGTTTTTTTACATTTTAATCTGGAATCAAATCTGAGAAAAGTCGGAGACACATGATTGAATATATTTCCAAACTAATGCAATGGAAATTATGCTTTGCATAGCTCCAGTGCCAACTCTCAAAGACAATTATAATTGCTTACATTATGAAACGTGAAAGTCAAACTTCACATTTCTGCTTATCATCTGAGGTTTGTATTCCACACCATATTGGAAAATATGATAACAATTAAGAATTGATGACACAGGGTGATAATATCATACTAGTTGGTATGATCAAGTGTGCTAGATCAGTAGCCTCCAACCTTTTGGACACCAGGGACTGGTTCCCTGAAGAAAGGTTTTTCTGCGGACTCAAGAGGGTGTGGTTTTGTGTGCTGCCTGCATCCCGCAGATGGGGTTCGCTTTTTCTGTGGCCCAGTTGCTGGCATGCTGCAGACCAGTGTTGGTGCATGGGACCGGTGTTGATCCATGGTCCATGGTTGGGAACCCTTGTGCTAGATTATTAGTTAATATTAGTTATTAATTAATATCTACTAAGCTACCTCCTTTGGGGAAATTATTTTTATTGTGACCCCCTTTGGACATTTGCTCATGTTCTGGAATATTAGCACAGTATTAGCAATAGCACTTATATACTGTTTCTGTTCTGTCCTCCCTCGCCTCCGTCCGAATGATGGCTTAATTAGCCGTCACTATCAGCTCTGGCAGCAGAATAGCCAGCGTCTGCCAAGAGCCTCCATTATCTTCCACGACGCTGGTGAGTCACCCAGAAACAAACTTCAGCTCTTAATCAGTGGATTTGCCAGTTACAAAGAGACACAGCATCTCTCCTTGCCTTTTATAGCCTCTGGGGTATGGCTCCATGACTCAGCACTTCCTAGGCCTGCCCCACCCTTGACTCTGTTGTTCCCTCCTCTCCTGCCTACGAAACCAAGCCTGATTGCCGTCAGCTGGGTCTGCAGGTGTGGCTTGGGGGGGGGAAGAGTCAGGGGATGGAGGCCTCATTATCTCTTCCACCTGGCCTGTTTCTGACTCCTGGAACTGAGTCAGGCAAGCCGGTGCTCCCGAGGTAAGTCCTGATGGCCCTTCCCCCTCACTGTCCAAGTCACTTTCTGGCAGGGGGCCTGGCTCGGGTGGGCACAGACACAACAGCTTCATAGTGCTTTACAACCTGGTTTTGTGACAGGCCTGGGATTGATTTTATGGGGCCCCTGGTTTGTTTTGTTACTGTTTGTTTTAATGTTGGCTCCCTGTGGGATTGTATATTGTATATTTTTTTTTATGTTTTAGATTTGAATTTGTAAGCTATCCAGAGTATGGAAGAAGAATAGCAACAACAATGACAAAGTAGCAACAATGGTGCATTGGACTATCTGCAAGAAATATCATTTGCCTGCAAGCAAGAACTTGTGGGACCACAAAATAGACACAAAAGTAAGAGAAAATGAAGAAGGTAAATTGCTCTGGGAATTTAGAATTCAAACACACAACACCCCAGACTTAACAATTGTTGATAAGACAGACAAAAAAAAATCTGTTTAATGGATATTGTAATATCCAAAGGCAGGAAGAGAAGAGAAAGAACTGGAGAATCACAAAATATAAAGTTCTACAAAAAGAAATAAAACGACCATGGCAAAAGAAAGAAAGCATAGGACCAATAGTAATAGCTCCCTTGGATGCAAACCCAAAACAACTGGAGCACCACTTGAACACCATTGGCATTGAGCAAATCACGCCAGTCAATTATATAAGGCGACTTTACTCAGAATAGCTGTGATGACACCTTTAATATCATCAAACAACAACATCTACTTATCCCGGGTCCTTGAGGAGAACTCAACAGATGGATAAAAATCCCAAATCCAGTCTAAAACTGTAGCTGAAATGAATCATAATAATATCATCTTGCGATCAGATCACAATGATCATCCTATAATTTTAAAATTGCTAACTAACAATAAAATCCATTGATTTACTTTTATTGTCTTTCCTGATTCTCTTCAGGAATGCAACTATACATTCAGGATTGTTCAATCAGAACATTTTTTTAAAAAAAAATCATTCAGCCAACTTTGAACTCTACTCAGACCTTAAATTTTAGATCATATATAATAGAAGATGGAGTTTTACAGGAAAACAAAATTAATAAAAGTCTTTAACCATTTAACTAATTGGTAAAACCTTGGAATCTGGACTAGCAATTCCTTCCAGCTGGTTTAATGTGGATTGTGCCACTACTGTTAAAAGAAAATTAAGGGATTCAGATCAGAGGTGGGTTTCAGCAGGTTCTGACCAGTTCTGGAGAACCGGTAGCAGAAATTTGGAGTAGTTCGGAGAACCAGTAGTAAAAATTCTGACTGGCTCCGCCCCCATCTATTCTCTGCCTCCCAAGTCCCAGCTGATCGGGAGGAAATGGGGATTTTGCAGTGACCTTCCCCTGGATTGGGGAGGGAATGGAGATTTTACAGTATCCTTCCCCTGCCATGCCCACCAAGCCACGCCCACCAAGCCATGCCATGCCACACCCACCAAGCCACACCCACAGAACTGGTAGTAAAAAAATTTGAAACCCACCACTGATTCAAATCTTATACCAAGTTTTCATGAACCGAAGATGGACGATACTAAAACAGAGGAAAAATTATAAAACTCTATAGAAGAAACAAAGCCGAGGCAGAGTTCTGGTAAATTAATAAATGTTTCTTTACACAAAAATTTTAAGCCCTTTTAGAATTCGATTTCCAGGGCTTTTATGGCTCCCTCAGTCCCACATTGCTGCATACCATCTAAGATCAGGGGAGAAAAGAATTCTGATCTATTTTTATGCAGCAGCAGCAGTCCTATTGTGAATATAACAAAACAACATCAGATCAAAGCTGCTTGCTATCTCAAAGAGAGACCAGCAACTGAGAAAGAGATCTTCAGCTTATTTTAAAAGTAAAATCGGGCAAGGCTCCTGACTGGGTAATATGCCCATTGAACTTTTCAAACAAAACCTAGATGGAGTGGGAGGTGGGTACTCATGGCTTTATTTACTATAATAGATAATTCTGATTTAATCCCCATGGGTTGAAATAGGACTATAATTATTCCCTCACATAAGAAAGGAAAAAAATGGAAGACCTTTTTAATTATAGGCAGATTAGCTTGCTGCCACCTTAGGGAAAACTCTATGCTAGACATCCAAATGAAAAATTAACCTGCTACCTTGACATACTCTCTGCTTTAATAAATGGTCAGACTCTTTACAGGAAATAGAGATCAACCATTGACCAAAGTTTTATATTAATGTTCCTAGCGGGAAAACATGCCTGTTTTTGTAAAAGACAAACTATTTGCTGCTTCTATAAACTTAAGGATTTGCTTTTGAGAGTGATGACCATCCAAATGCTGAGTTAAAGTAGAGATCTTGGTACCTGACATCTGACTTACTTAATACAGACATTATATCAAGATAGCAGAATTCAGGTTAGATGCAATTTTTTTTAAGGGCTTACTTACAGGTGGCAAGGAGACAAGGTTGTACTCTGGCCCGATTTTATTAACATCTATGTTAACTATTTGGAGATTATTTCATTCAGAGACTGATTGTCTGTCATTAGCCAAAACAAACAGGCATTTTTAATTTTTAGTTTAGACGCTGTTCCTATTTCACCAAAGCTCCAATTTGAGGCATTAGTCAAATGTGACCAAAACAACCAACTACAAATAAAACTAAACTTTGGATTATTGAGAAAATATATACAGATATAGGTATTTGCAAAATTGAAGTTCATACAGTCTAACTCAAATTGAGAATGTTAGTTATGTGGCATTTTATTCAATCAGGCTATGTCCGGGCAACCTCATTGTACTGTGATCATTTTGAAAGCAAAAGCTTCTATGATAACTTTGCTTTGATACTTTGATTCAAGAGCAGGAAAATTTGTTTCTGAGAAGTATAATTTTTTAGTGCAAATATCTCATCTCAAATCATATATAGAGCTCCCATTTGGGTTGCAGTTGTGAAACACAATCCCTCACTTCCTGGACATAAACTGTTTCAACTCCTACCCTCAAAACGACACTATAGAGCACTGCACACCAGAACAACTAGACACAAGAACAGTTTTTCCCCGAACGCCCTCAATCTGCTAAACAAATAATCCCTTCAACACTATCAAACTATTTACCAAATCTGCACTACTATTAATCTTCTCATCGTTCCCATCACCCGTCTCTTTCCACTTATGATTGTAACTTTGTTGCTTGTATCCTTATGATTTATACTGATATTGTTTCCTGATTGCTTATTTGTACTTTATGACTATCATTAAGTGTTGTAAGTGTTGTACCTTGATGAAGATATCTTTTCTTTTATGTACACTGAGAGCATATGCACCAAGACAAATTCCTTGTGTGTCCAATCACACTTGGCCAATAAAAAATTCTATTCATTCTATTCATTCAATGAGTGTTTCCTATTGAAGGGTAAATGGAAAAAAAGTTCTTTAAACATATCCAAAAGCTGCACATGTGTGAGCCATCCCTGTCTTCCCAACTCCATTTTTTACTATCAACCACAGAGCCAGAAAGATCAGGCCAGTCACAAAGCTTTCCCACTGATAACTTTCCAACCCTGATTAGATCAATACAAAAAATGATTTCACTAGCATCTTTCCCTAATTGAATCAAAGCAAAGATTTCCCTTTCTGTCCTTGATGGGATCAATGCAAGGCTTAATAATACACACTTTCCAGTAAAACCAGAGGCATTAAGCTGACAATAAATAGTATCTGTTGTAATCCCTTTGAAGTTAATTGCTTGATTGGGAAAACCGTTTTTACACTGTTCATCATCAATTGTTGGCAAAGGATGCACTTTTTTTTTTTACAAACTGTCAAACCCGTTAGTTAACTAGAACAACAGTACTGCAAAAACCATATTTCCAGTATTACAAAGTCCAGCCTGTGTGGCCCTCAATGGGAACTCTCCTAGACCTATCTATTTTTTTATTTTTTTTTAGCATCTAGCATGCCACTCAAAGCCAAGGATGGGTGTTATTTTGAAGTACTTTTCACCATCCTGTCCTTTGGGATAAAGCTGGCTGCCCTCACCCCCAAAGACTATATCAAATTGCAAGGCTGGTTTAATGAGCTAGTATAGGCCAGCTCGCTGCCCATTGGGGCATAACTCACCTCGGTATGAAGTTTTAGCAAAGTTCTATTATCTTTTTCACTTCGAAAATCTCCCCAAGTTGCACACCTTATCTCTTGCTCAATTCTCATTATAAGGGACCATTCCTTGGTTTTGATACAGTGGTTTCAGTGATGGGTTTGATGTAGCGCAGCACAGCGTATCTTCAAGACGTTTCACCCAAAACAGATACTGTGGTGACATGCTTAACCAAGTTACTGAATTAATCCATTTTTCTGGATTTACACAGTGTATTGAATTATAAACCAAACAGACTGAGCTTGCAAGAGAGCTAGCGTGAGAAAAAAACCCCAAAAAACTAAAATAGAATAGAATAGAATAGAATTTTATTGGCCAAGTGTGATTGGACACACAAGGAATTTGTCTTGATGCGTATGCATGATGGTAAGTAAGTTTAACCAAAGTGCAAATATAGCTCTTGATTTCTTTCACTGAACGGCTTAAACAACTTGTGTGAATTTTAGTATATTACTATCTTGTTTCAGTCCTTACCGATCTTTTTTTTCCCCTGAATGCTTACTGCATGCAGAAGAGCACTACATCATTTGAACAACTATTGCTTAGTGACAAGAAATGACTAAAGCTATCGAGTTATTATTGTGCTTTTGAGATGATGCTATTTCATGGAACACAAAACACTGAAAGGACATCGCTGAATGGGAATACATGAGAAAGGGCAAGTCAAAAAGCACGCACTTCCTATTAAGTAGATAGCAATGAAAACTATTAACATACATTCTCCCGGTTCAGCTACATTGCATGTAAGCATCACAGACAGTAGGGCAAGCTGTATCAAAATCTAATTACTTATGATTCAAGTGTCAGGATTTTATTCATGAAACCCCAGGTATTCATTCTTCTGGGAGAAGAGATTTTCTTGGATTTAGATTGGACAATTCCCCCCTTTGATCCAGTGGATCAATTTAACTCAGGTGAAACTGATGATGCTACCTAGTTTGGGTAATGAAATGTCCGCAAGAAAACAACCAAGCTCAGAAGCAGCAGGGACCCCTCATTTCAACAGTGAGCTACAAAGAGTCTCCTTTGTTGGATCAATTTAATTCAATGCAAGTGTGAAATGGCCAATACCACAAATTTGTATAAAAAGTCATTCCTGAGCTGTAAGCAAAATAGATGTGGATGGTCATTCAGTCCTCCTTAGCAAAGGCCTCTTCAGTTGCTGGAGATCGACAAATGGACCCACCCATAGCAATTCTCTTGCTTGGCTTCCAAAGACAGCTTTAAATATGAACAGGTGTTGTACAGGTGGTCCTTGATATATGACCACAGTTGAGCCCAAAATTTCTTAGTCACTTAGTGACTAAGTGAGACAGTTTTTAAGTGAGTCTTGCTCCATTTTATGACCTTTCTTTAACAACTAAGTGAATCACTGCCCTTGTTAAATCAGTAACACGGTTGTTAAGTCAATCTGGCTTCTCCATTAACTTTGCTTGTCAGAAGGTTGCAAAAAATGATCATATGAGGCCAGGACACTACAACTGTCATAAATATTGAGCCTCTGGTGGCTCAACAGACTAAGCAGTCTGTTATTAACACAGCTGCTTGCAGTTACTGCAAGTTCAAGTCCCACCAGGCCCAAGGTTGACTCAGCCTTCCATCCTTTATAAGGTAGGTAAAATGAGGACTCAGATTGTTGGGGGCAATAAAAGTTGACTTTGTATATAATATACAAATGGATGAAGACTATTGTTTAACACAGTGTAAGCCGCCCTGAGTCTTCGGAGAAGGGCGGGATATAAATTCAAATAAAAAAAAATATGAGTCAGTTGCCAAACAGCTAAATTTTGATCACATGACGATGGGGATGCTGTAATGATTGTAAATATGAAAAATGGTCATAAGTCACTTTTTTTTCAGAGATGTAAATGAACTGCCGTAGGTCGAGAACTACCTGTAGTTAAACTGCACTGCCTTGTCCTAACTTCACAGCAATTGCTTCAGTGAGAAACTAATTGTGGGATCCCCATCTGTGTTAAAACAATGAAGGGGCAGTTGAATTCCTCTTTTTAAGTAGCGTTCCTACAATTTGTCATGTCTATTTTAAAGAAAGAAACTGAACATTTGAGAAGAAGAAGCAACTTTTGCAGCAAAGAGCAGGTGAGGAACACAGAGTTATATCCAGGGCGATAGCTGGAAATATAAATTATTCTTCCATGTTTAGTTCAAAGTACATTTGTCTAAAGAAAGTCAGATGGCAGCTACTAGTCCTTAGTGATTGACAGTGGCTTGGTAACCTGAGCCTTTGAAATAGAGGTTTGCTGAATCTCTTCATCCTTTGAACAGAGCTCAGGCTATAAACTGTTTTTTTTTCCCCCATCGGACGTGCATTTATCTTTAGACCTTCTGCAGGTACGTCAAAAGCACACTCAAGGATCCAGTTATAAAGAACGAGCTTATCAGAAACGGAGCTTAAAATGGAGCTTTGGCTTTTTTAGGCTATAATCTTAATACTTTCTCCCTGGTTGCTGAAAGCAGAGTGGGGAAAAGCCACAGTTTAAACAGCGACGGCCCAAAAAGGCAAATTAGAGAAATGATGGAATAATATCCGACCATTAATATTGGATCAGAATGCACACCTTCAGCACAAAAGGCCACCGTTTGGCTTTAGACTAGCATGAATGCTTGTTTTCCTGCAAACGCTTAAAAATAAAGCTAGTAAAATAAATAAATAAAAAAGGACTCTGAATAACCACCACTTGGCAACTCCAAATCTCAACCAGCAAATGCTCAGTCTTACATATAGAAAAAAACAACCCAAACACTAAGTAATACTTGATGGACATTACCTTACAGATGACCCCCATCCCGTTAAAGACCTTGGAGTTTTCATGTCAAAGCCCACTGCAACTACATAGCAAAAAAGGCTGTAAGAGTTGTAAACCTAATCTTGTGTAGCTTCTTTTCCAAAAACACTACACTACTAACCAGAGCATATAAAACATTTGCTAGACCAATTCTAGAATACAGCTCACCTGTTTGGAACCCTCACCACATCTCTGACATCAATACAATTGAACGTATCCAGAAATATTTTACAAGAAGAGTTCTCCATTCCTCTGAAAACAACAAAATACCTTATCCCACCGCGGCGGCGGCAGCGACGGCGACGGGGGGTCTCTGATGTTCAGGCCCCCCTTGGACCCCGCCCGTGGGAGGAAGCAGTGGCGGCCCTGGCAGCTAGCCGGGCGGCTTGCTGGGCGGCCTGCGGCTTGCCGGGCTGCCGCCGGCCCTTTTTGGCATTCTGGCGGCGGCGGCGACGGCGGCGGCGGCAGCGGGGGCCTTTGACATCTTGGGCCCCCTTAGATCCCCCGCCCTGATGGAGGAGGCTTCAGTCGTGGAGGAAGATGGATGACGGGCGACTTCAGGGGCGGGGGGGGGAGCCCCGGGGCCCCGGGGGGGGTTGTGCCCGGTGGGGGTCTGGAGGGCCTGCCGGGCCCCCGTCGGCCTTTGTTGGTTTTCTGGCGGCGGTGGCGGCCTGGCTTTTTCGTCTGGCGCTGGCGTCGGTGGAGTGACTGGCGTCCCTTCCTAGTTGGGGGGGGATGTCGGTGGCCTCATGCGGCGGCGGTGGGGCGCTTTGGTGGCGGCGGCCGGGCGGAGGTGGCCGGTGGCGGCGGCCTACCTCGGCGCTTCAAGGTGGCGGACGGCCTGTTTAACATCTCTACCATCGGTCCGCCCCCCCCCTCTCCTTCTTCCTTAGTCCACCCCTGACTATTTATAGGTGGGTGGCGAACTGACTGAATGAATGGTTTTGTTTTCTACCCCACGAGGATCACTATTGACTGCTTCCCATCAGGACTGACTGACAGACCGGTTGTGGTCACTGTATCATCTGTTACCATCTTGACCGGCCCAGGATGGGCCTCCTGCCGGACTTTCTTGGTGATGCGAACGTTTACGGCGGCTGACCTTCTTGCCCTGCGAGACGCCCCTCTCGGGTTTGGCTCTCCATACTATCGAGCGCCCACCTTGAGGACGGGCTTTGGAGCCCCGAGAGGTGGCATGCTAAAAATAGGAGGCTTAGGGGCTTTTTAATTAGTTGTTTTAAGAAATTTTTTAAGGGGAGTTTTAATGGGGATTTTAAGGGTTGGGAGGGGGGGGGAGGGATTCGACGGGTAGGGGAGAGAACCCGTCGGGAGGGTGGGAGGTTAGGGCGGGTATTGGGAGTAGCCCGCCGGGTGGGAGCCAGTCCTTGCGCTCGTGGCGGTTCAGTAATGGGTTCGGAGGTTATAGGGGGGGATTACGTTCCTTTTGGTGAGGGTGGTTCCATTTGCACGGTAAGTGGGAGGGGCAGATATGGCGGAAGGGGGGGACCGCATCGTTCTGGGGGGGCGCGCGCTCGATGTCTGCAGGCGATCGCGCGCCCCGATCCCCCTCCCTTCTCCCGTTCCCCGGATGGTCAAGACCCTCAGAGCCTGGGCCTTCGTCTGATGTTATGCAATGCACGGTCCGTGGCCAATAAGGCCCCCCTAATACATGATCAGATTCAGGGGGGTGCCGCGGATATTATAGGCGTTACGGAGACCTGGTTGGGCACTGAAGGGGGCGTGCCCCTGGTCGAGATGTGCCCACCGGGTTTCCGTGCATTCCATCAGCCGAGGCCCAGGGTAGGGGTGGGGGTGGCGGTGGCGGTTGTTATTAAAGAGAGTCTAGAGCCGAGGAGACCACTGTACCTCAGATTGCCGGGTGTGAATCCTCTTGTGAGGTGGGGTCATAGGTGTCAGATGGGCTTGCTGGTCACGTACCTGGCTCCTTGCTGCGTGACAGCCGCCCTGCCCGAGCTCCTGGAGGTGCTGGCTGGGGTGGCAGTTGAGACCCCCAGACTTTTAGTCATGGGGGACTTTAACTTGCCATCTTCCGGCTCGTCATCGACGGCAGCTCGGGAGTTCATGGCTTCCATGACGGCCTTGGACCTGACCCAAGTAGTTGATGGCCCTACTCACATTGGGGGTGGCACTCTGGACCTGATTTTTGTCTCTGGTCAGTGGTTGAGAGATCTGGACTTAAAGGAAATAGTCATTGAACCTTTGTCATGGTCAGATCACTCTCTTCTTCGCCTGGACTTTCTGACCGCCATTCACCACCGCAGGGAGACGGAGCCGATACGTTGGTTCCGTCCCAGGCGCCTGATGGACCCGGATGGGTTCCGGACGGAGCTTGGGCCATTTCCTGAGGGTCTGGCTCACGGCTCGGTTGAGGAACTTGTTGCGGCCTGGGAACGGGCCGTGGCGGGGGCCTTAGACCGTGTCGTGCCTTTGCGGCCTCTGACCCGGCGCAGGTCCCAACCGGCTCCTTGGTTCTCCGAGGAGCTGAGGGGGATGAAGCGCCGGAGAAGACGCCTAGAGAGTTCCTGGAGGTCTAGCCGTTCGGAAGCTGATCGGACACTAGTGAAGTCCTATACTAGGACTTACCTAGTGGCATTGAGGGAAGCGAGGCGTAGCTCCGCCTCCTCCCTCATTGCATCGGCAGATAACCGCCCAGCCGCCCTGTTTCGGGTGACTCGCTCCCTCCTACACCAGGGGGAGCGGGATGACCCGTTGCAGGGACGTGCTGAGGAGTTTAACGGTTATCTATACGATAAAATCGTTCAGCTTCGGGATGGTCTGGACCAAGATTGCGGTGACGCGGGTGAGATGTTCGAGGTGGTCTTGGCGATATTGTTTGGGATGAGTTTGACCCTGTGGCTCCGAGGACATGGACAGGTTGTTGGGTAGGCTGAATGCCACCACGTGTTTACTGGACCCGTGCCTCCTGGCTGGTGCTGGCCACTCGGGAGGTGACACGAGGCTGGCTCCAGGCGATTACGATCGCTTCTTTGGTGGAGGCGTCTTCCGGCCGCCTTGAAAGAGGCGGTGGTGAGGCCCTCCTTAAGAAGCCTTCCTGACCCGCTGTTTTAGGTAATTATCGTCCGGTCTCCAACCCGCCGGCGAAGGTTGTAGAGAGTATGGTGGCATATCAGTTTCCTTACACCTGGATGAAACTGTCTATCTAGACCTGCTCCAGTCCGGTTTCCGGCCCGGTTACAGCACGGAGACGGCTTTGGTCGCGTTGGTGGATGATCTCTGGAGGGCCAGGGATAGGGGTTGTTCCTCTGCCCTGGTCCTATTAGACCTCTCAGCGGCTTTCGATACCATCGACCATGGTATCCTGCTGCGCCGGTTGGAGGGATTGGGAGTGGGAGGCACCGTTTATCGGTGGTTCTCCTCCTATCTCTCCGACCGGTCGCAGTCGGTGTTGACAGGGGGGCAGAGGTCGGCCCCGAGGCGCCTCACTTGTGGGGTGCCGCAGGGGTCGATCCTCTCGCCCCTACTGTTTAACATCTACATGAAGCCGCTGGGTGAGATCATCAGTGGTTTCGGTGTGAAGTACCAGCTGTATGCGGATGACACCCAGCTGTACTTCTCTACACCGGACCACCCCAACGAAGCCGTCGAAGTGCTGTCCCGGTGTCTGGAGGCCGTACGGGTCTGGATGGGGAGAAACAGGCTCAAGCTCAATCCCGCCAAGACAGAGTGGCTGTAGCTGTACAGTCAGCTAAATCCGCAGCTGACCATCGGTGGCGAGTCAGTGGCCCCGATGGAGAGGGTTCGCAACTTAGGCGTCCTCCTGGATGAACGGCTGTCTCTAGAAGATCATTTGACGGCCGTCTCCAGGAGAGCGTTTTACCAGGTTCGCCTGGTACGCCAGTTGCGCCCCTTTCTGGACCGGGATGCCCTATGCACGGTCACCCACGCACTCGTGACGTCTCGCCTGGATTACTGCAATGCTCTCTACATGGGGCTCCCCTTGAAGGGCATCCGGAGGCTACAGTTAGTCCAGAATGCGGCTGCGCGGGTGATAGACGGAGCTCCTCATGGCTCCGGCATGACACCCATCCTGCGCAGACTGCACTGGCTACCTGTGGCCTTCCGGGTGCGCTTCAAGGTTCTGGTGACCACCTTTAAAGCGCTCCATGGCATTGGGCCGGGTTATTTACGGGACCGCCTACTGCTACCAAATACCTCTCACCGACCCGTGCGCTCTCATAGAGAGGGTCTCCTCAGGGTGCCGTCAGCGAGGCAATGTCGTCTGGCAACGCCCAGGGGAAGGGCCTTCTCTGTGGGGGCTCCCACCCTCTGGAACGAACTACCCCCCGGACTTCGTCAGCTTTCGGGCCTCCGGACCTTCCGCCGCGGGCTTAAAACATACCTATTTAATTGTGCAGGACTGAGCTAGATTTTAAATTTATGGGTTTTAATTGGGTTCTGTTTTTATATTTTAATAACGGGCTTTAGAATAAGTTTTTTAATTGTTTTTATATTGTAATTGTGTTATGTATTTTTAAGTGCCTGTAAACCGCCCTGAGTCCTTCGGGAGATAGGGCGGTATATAAATATGATTAATAAATAAATAAATAAATAAAAACAAAATACCTTATCCCACCAGACTTGAAATCCTAGGCTTAGAAAACTTGGAACTCCGTCGCCTTCGACAAGACCTAAGTTTAACTCATAGAATCATCTATTGTAATGTCCTTCCTGTTAAAGACTACTTCAGCTTTAATTGCAATAATACTAGAGCAACTAATAGATTTAAACTTAATGTCAACCGCTTTAATCTAGATTGCAGAAAATATGACTTCTGTAACAGAATCATCAGTGCTTGGAATACTTTACCTGACTCTGTGGTCTCTTCCCATAATCCTAAAAGCTTTAACCAAAAACTTTCTACTATTGACCTCATCCCATTCCTAAGAGGACCATAAGGGGCGTGCATAAGCGCACAAACGTGCCTACCGTTCCTGTCCTATTGTTTTTCTTTTCTTCTTCCTATATATATATATATAAGCTTATACCTCCTAATATTTATACATATATATGTTTATATACTATATAATCTTTTTGTATGATACTTACATATATTGTTGTGACAAAATAAATAAATAAATAAAATAAATAAAATATCAAATAAATTGCTTCACAGAGGGAAAGTGGCCTTGCTGCTGATATTTAAAAATCACCAAAAGCGCCACATACTCCCCACCCCACTCTTTTGAATTGAGAAATATCTGCTGGATCTGAAGATGAAGGAACAATTAAACTGCAGTGCAAAGAGTATTTTCTCCCAAATGGATATATTTAGCAGCTGCCTTTCACAGAAAATGATTTCTCTGTCTGCCCAGCTTTGCCTTCTAGGGCTGACTACAGAAGCTCTGTCAGGTTGCCAGCAGACACCGCTTTGAATTAAGCCAAAGCGAGATTTCCTGTGTGCATACAACGGGCTCTCCCTTTCATAGTACAACTTCTGGATAGTGTTGGAAGAAAGAAATCCAGTTCCAGTTCCAAGCCGGGAATAAAATGGAGGCTGATTGGAAAGAAAGATTCTGTTTATTGGTGAACAGAACCAACACACCCACCCACAGCGTGCAGTTCTGGGACAGCTGACAAAATAGAGTAGGGTGGGTTTTTATCCCTTTTTTATTTCTATGGGATCATATAGAATTCATGGCTGGATCTATAAGCAAAAGGAGAAATGCAAATCCTGGGTGTTTGTCTGAGCTAATCTTGTCTTGCTTAATTGCTTATCTGGGGTTTCGGTCTGACCCAGTCTTTCTGAATGGATTACCAAATCTGCATTTTTAAAAGCCGGCCTCCTCAGTTTCTGCTTGGGGCAGGGGGATGGGTGCTGGTTTCTGCCTCCCTTAAGATTTTTTCCCATTTCTCCTTTAGGGGAAATATTCTATCCTGCTTTTTTAATATTCCCCAAAATATTTCATTCTCTAAGAGGGTGAGTGAGTGCTGACTTTCTACAATAGCACAATCAGGCAATGTTGAACATTCAGTGTTATGACGTCCAATATAAATATATATCTGCACTTCTCTTAATAATATGCAGGTGCAAATTCAGTTGACTCCCAGCTTTTGCCCTTTCCAAAAGTTCTGGACACAGTTTTGAAATCAAAATGAAACATATTTAGAAGTGCCTCTTTTATAAATGCGTGTCTGAGCATGATTGGATTTTTAAAAAATTCAGATTGCCTACCATCTTAGCTCATTAGTTTGTTTATCTTTGTTCATTTAACCTCTGTAATACTTTTGGGCTTCCCCCCCCCTCCTTTCATTGTATTGTCATTATTCGTGCAGACTTTTTTATTATTATTTTACATTTCACTCCTTTAATAATAATAATAAAATTAATACGAATGAAAATTGTTTGTCAACAAGGGGGAGCCTTAATTCCATTGCCCTATAGCTTGGGAGGAAAAAATAGTGGGAAAAGTAAGGTGTGTTTTTTTTAAAATCTCTTTAGGCAATGAAAGGTTTAATTAAGCTATTAGGCAGTTATTAATTGATTGCAAAGTAAGCAATGCACCACAAGCCATACATTCACTTGGCACAGATGCTGCTGCCTGGAACAGCTGCATTTAAACACAGCCAGTGTTGGAGGGTTTGGGAAAACCGGCATAATCAGCCGTTCTGAACAGGCACAGTTGATCGAGCAGCAGCCAAACTAAGCAGAAGGCAGCTCACTCAGATGATCCCCATAGAAGAGAATATCTGCAGCTCAGGGTTGAACTGTGGGGTCCTATCATCATCAGTGCTAGAAGGAAGTGGGGTTTTCTCTAATGAGGTTACCTAGTTTGGTACTGAAACATCTTCAAGAAAACCATCAAACTCAGAGGGCCCCAATGGCCCCACAATTCCCATAGAATTCTGGTGATCCTGGAACCAATTAGATTCCTTGTTGTGGTCTCCAAAGGATCAAGGGTTTGTTATAATAAAAATTTTAAGGACAACGCACAGGTAATTGCTTATTTTATGACCGTGTTCATTGGTAGCTTCTGGAGAATATAATGACTACTTTGATTTGGTAGGAATGCAGACCAGCGGTCCAGGCAGTCCAGCACTGCCTGTAGCAGAATTTGTTGGTTTTCCTATAAGCTCCTTCTCCTGGTTTTGGAGCTGGCTATATTTTAATTCCTTACTGATGCACAGGTTCCATTAATGTTACAGTGAAGAAGAGTATGTTGAGAAAAAATAAATAATAATCCATCAAGGAAGATCAGATAACATGATGCAAAGTGAGCTTTTGGACGTGGTGACATCTTTCATTGCACATCAGTTGACTTTTCTCTCTCTCTCAAAAATGCCTTTGTTGCAGCATAGTATTTGAAAAGTTCTGAAAGGCGTAACGTAAGTAAAAGAAGGAAAGCTCAGTTGAAAGAGCAGGAGATTTAATTGCAGAAGTCCATTTCTTAGGAATGGTTATCTCAGCTTTGATATTTCCATTGTAAAACTTGAAACTACATTAACTTTGGCAAGAGGGAAAAAAATCATTTTAATTCAGTCTTCTGCTCAAGTTCCCAACTGAAAGATTCCATGGTCTAATACTTTACAGTTCAGATGCTTGGTAGCTCAAAGCCTGTTTGGTGGGTGGGCTGACTTACTGAAGTCTTCTTTAATTTTAGAACTGGCCGGGTCTGTCTGAATTTTACACAGTTCCACTTCAGAAAAGAGAGCTGCATCTTTCAGCCCCTGCAGACAGATAGAAAGTTTGGAACATATGTGACCTTAGGCTGGAAACCGGGCTCTGAATCATAGGCGATGTTTGATGATCTCAAAGCAGGCTTCTCCTTTCTACTCTAGGAATCTTCTTTATGACTCTGGCAATCTTGAACATCTTCAGCTAGATGCCTCCCCTCCCAAACCTTCCATGTTGGTTGACTGCTTTAGATTAGGGCTGTCAAACTCACGACCCGCAGGCTGGATGCATCACGTGCTGGCCACGCTCATGCCCAGTTTAGCGAAGGGGGAAAATTCCCAATACATCACGTGACACCGCCGTGACAATGAGAGTTTGATACCCCTGCTTTAGATGTTCTCCACAGAGAATTTTACCACAAAACTTACAATCGTATGTGCTTGGAATGATTTTACCTTATGTGCTCCTTGTTCTTTCATTTCCAGCTTCAGCTTTATCTTCCAATAACCCTCATCAAGTATATTTGACCAGAAATTCTGGTCAAATTCTGGTATTCTGTGATGATTATTTATAAGTTCATGACATTTTAAATAGAACATTGGATTGATTCTACAAGTTGCTAGAAACAGTAAGTAAGGATGAATCAACCTGTTGCTAGACATAATACACGGTTTCTAAGCTGATTTTAATATAGGCATGATGGTCTGAATATAAAGGCAATACTGGGCATTCTCAATACGATTTTTATATTACATACATCAATGGTCATGCCTTTCCCTGTAGCATGCGGTTCCTCTGTGAGAGATCATAATAGGAAAAAAAAATACACGTTTTTCAAGCCACATAATGCTCACAGAAGTGGGAATTTTTACATACTGCCACTCAGCTGCTGGCCTGTCACATTGCTGAAGTAAATGTGGATTCTATAAGTTGGAAGTTAATTGAATTATGAAGCTTTCATACTTTTTTTTTGTATTTTTTATGCAGCACTTTCCTGACACCTGAAGTTTATTACTAAAAAAAGGTTGAGAAAAGCTGCTCTGAGTTATATTGGATTCCTCCCCAAAAAATAGAAGGAGAAAACTGTCCCCAGGCAAGTTAAAACTCTTGACTTACCCCAGGCCGGCTGGATGTTTCTAAACTTTTCTGTCAAAATACTTTGCTATCACTCCAGCACTGAGAAAAAGTAAAAATAGAAAGTTGCCATCAGTTTGCCACTAGGAGGAAGGAAGCATCTCTGAAAGCTGCTATGAAATGGCCACCATTGCGTAATAAATCCAAGGTGGAGAACATTAATATCAACCTAAAGGTGCTTTTCTGAAAGGTAACTGGACTAAAAGGGGGAAAAAATGAAAAAAGTCCAGTTGTCTTTTGGAAAAGCACATTTGGGGACAACCATGACCTGGATGATTGAGATTCTCCATAGACATTCATATCAGCCTTTGCTTTGATCAGATCACTCTCTGATATCCTTGGCTCAGTGGTATTCCTCCTACCCATAGTGACATAGAAAGGTTTCAGATGATGCTTGGGATTATGTCCCTGAATCTGATGACCTGTTTGTCTTCAAAGCCCTTGTAGATTCTTGGAATGGATCTTTGACCAGGTTACTCTTATGCAGCCTTTCTCTGGTTATTGATCCCGAATCAGTTCTTTGGTTTTCAAGGAACTCCAGATGAGGGAATGTCAGAAGAGATGCCAGGGCACTACTGGAGGAAAACAAAGAGTGAATCCAACCAAGTAGAGATACGGTACAAACCCACTTTAGGGATTGCACTGTGGCAATAAGGCTGGCAAAGGTAGGGTTGTTTTTTCCTCCGCCCTATCATATCTACTGATTGCTGATGAGTGGCCCTCCTTCAGTTTTCCCTTTTCTGTTGGGTCACTGTGAACATGTTCTAGGCATCTAGTGAATAAGAGCACTCAGATTTGCTTGGATTATACAGATCCAGTTCTAATGGTGGAGGCATGGTCTGGCTTGGTTATGTGGAGGATTTTGATCCTGTGAATTTGAGGAAGTGGCCAAGATTAGGCCACCTGTTTATTAGGTCCTTGTTTCTCCTGACTTGTGAAGAGTGCTTAGGTGGTGATAGGTGATTAGGGCCCTTGTGTTGATATGAGAGAGGGAGGGAGGGAGAGACAGGGGTCACACCTGCCTTGAAAGTAGCAATTGTATACCCTCCTAAAGTTCTGTTATTGGACCTATCAGTTCTATTTTCATCCAGTTTCTACTCTTCTTTTTCTAGGAACAGTTATTGAGAAGGTGATTGGAAGAAATAGATTAGCTAGATTCCTCAGTCATGTTTCAGGACAGGCAGCACTGAACACACTCTTTGATGACCTTTTTCAGATTATCAACCATTCTTTAGGACCACCTGTGGAGTATGGAAACTGGGAGCCTTTGCACAGGTTCATCTTATATACCAGTTGTACCCATTCCTTGAGTGGGAGGCTCTCCTCAGTCACTTATGCCTTAGTTACCTCGGTGCGGGACTATGCAGTGTGGGGTTATCCATGAAGACAACACAGAAGCTACAGCTGGTCCAGAATGCACAAGAGTAATGGGGTATCAGGCCCTGTAAAGCAGGGGTCTCTAACCTTGGTCACTTTAAGACTTGTGGACTTCAGTTCCCAGTGTCCCTCGGCCAGCTTTGCTGAACTCTGGGAGTTGAAGTCCACAAGTCTTAAAGGGACCAAGGTTGGAGACCCCTGCTGTAAAGCAAAGGAACTGCCTATCTCCTATAGTGTCTAGCTCTCCTATTAGTACCAACCGGGCTGGTCTATTCAATGTCCCAATACTTGACTCTGCAACTGTACTTGCCTTATGGAACAATATCTCTCTAGAGATCTCCTTGGTACTTTGTCTGCCTTCAAGCAGATTTTTAACAATTCACTGTTTTTCTAGGCCTGGGGGTCCCCTTTCAGTGATATGTGAACTGGAGGAATATTGATTAGTCCGTGGTTTTCCTCCAGTTGCTGGATGTGATTCACTCCATGCTGTACATTTTTTCTCCCCCAGCTCCCACCCATATTTATTGTATTTTTAAAATCATTTGGGAGCTAGATAGCTTAGAAACATGATAATTAAATTTAAATAATTAAATTTAAATTGTGTATTTTATTGGAGGGAGATGGGAAGAGGGTTGGAGAGGCTGAGACTCACCCTGGTCCTCATCTGGCTCACACTCCTATATTTACTTATTTAAAAACAGAAGATAAAAATGGATGCAAGCAAATATAAGGTGATATGAAGTATGAAAAATAAAACAAAAAGAAAGAAATCAAGGAGAAAGCGAAAGGTGCAAGAAAAGAAAAAAGATACAAAAAAGTGGCTCCCAATCTTTATTTATTTCTTTTTTTTACAATAGTATAAATTCAATGATAAATTTACCTCTTGGCCTATGGATACATCATAATTCTCTTCTTTCTATATATCTTGACCTGTCATCAAAGCCGCAAATCATATATTTTTTCTGTTTTGTGCAAAACAGCTAATTTGGTTTAATGTTTAAGGCTCTAGGTTAGAAACCAGGAGAAGGGGAGTTCTAGTCATGAAAGCCGGCTGGGTGACTTTGGGCTAATCATTCTCTCTCAGAGCCCAACCCACCTCACAGGATTATTTCATGGGAAAAGTAATGAAGAAGTATTACCGTGAACTATTTATAAAAATAATAAAGGCAGGTTAGTAAAAAATAAATAAATCTAAAAATAGTCCACAAGGGGGTTTCAGTCATCAACGAATGTATACATACGTACAATCAAAGAAGTCAATTTGTTCATCTCAGGAAGTTCCATACTTCTCCCCAATCATTCCTCCATTGTGGGTAATCTTTCTGAGTATTTCATTTGGTTGCGGCTGGATCTTTCAATCTTTGTAAATACAAAATCTGTCTCACTTCCCAATGTTGTGCTTTCACTACTTTTTTTCTGCTTCAGTAATTATTCATTTGGAGGTAGGAAAATAGTTCTCAAGATGTCAGGTTGAGTGATAATAGTAATAAGATCTAATTTTTCCCCATAGGAATTTGGATGACCTTCACATAAATCCAGGGGGAACTTTGGAAAGCTCGCCTTTGCTTACCTGGCAGGCGATATTATGGGCTGGATAAAAATGCCCTGGCTTGTACAGAGTCCTTCTACGTTTCTGGGAGAACTCAAAGGAAAGAAGGAGGACACAGTGATGAGAAAAATGCTGGCATGTCATCGTGGCTGTCAGACTTGCTTGGCCTTTAGAGGGTTTTATATAGAAGACTCCTGATGCATTAGCACTCTTGTTGACTTCTGGAAGTAGGCCATCCTAAGGTTAAAACAAGAAGATAAGCTCACCATCTCATTTCAGAAATGGAAAGATTTACCGAGGAGGCAACTGTGGAGCCACAGATTTGACTTCATGATTAATGATTTTAGTGCGATTGGAAATTTCTGTCATCCTTCAATGCCAAAAATAAGTTTACTAGATTTCACATCTGATTTAGTTCCTATATATTCTGAAGCTAATAAGACAACATAGGTCAGAAGACTCTCTTTCTCTCTCTCTCTCTCTTCCCCCCTCCTTCCCTGTGTATTTATGTGTGTTTAAGATTAGCTAGAGAGATGTCATAAGTACTTAATTAATCTGAGAATGAAAAGTTGCACTTCTCATTCCCTAGCTTTCAAATGAGGGGACAGGGAGAGAAGGTAAATGCTTTTCTGTCTTATGGAACAATTTCAATATGTCCCTGGATAATAAGGGCAATTCTCTCTTTTTTTCTTTTGGGAATCAAAATAATAGTAATAAAGGTAGATGGAGTTTGCTACCATCTACTCATAATCCTCTGAAATGAGCTGATCAACTGACATCCTTTCTTGAGTTTAAAGAGATGTTCGCGTTGTGTGAAAACATAAGGAATATTTTACTCTTAATTGGTAACAGCAGATATTAAAATAGTGGTGGGGGGAAATGGGCTGGAGATGTTTTTTAAGTAAAAGGTGAAGGATTTATACAATCTAAAGAGAAGTTGGTATATTTTTTTTTATGTAGAGAGGAGAAGAGAATAAATGTGCAGACCAAAGTAGGATTTCCAAGAAGTCCTGCAGAAAAACATGTGTTTCTTTCAGTAGTGGGTTTCAAATCCCATTTGCTCATGGGTACACATGCGCTTCTGCACATGCACAGAGATGTCCGGGCAGGTGGGCAGTGTCTCCCGCCACCACCACTACCAGCTCGCCTGATCTGGGATGAACCGGTAGCAACCCACCACTGGCTTCTCTGCCCAGAACTATTCTGAAGTGCATGCATTAAAATAGCCATCTTAGATATTTAATAAATGAAGTGCAAATTCTGTCCTCCATTGTATATTCAGATTATTTTCAGAAAAACTATTGCATGTTCCCAGGAGTCCTCCTGAAAGCCAAATGCCCAGATTCACTTCTGAGAGAAGCTATGGCAGAATTATTTTTTTAAGAAGGATATATACTTTATACACAACTTACACAAACTTGATTGTTTGTGTAAGTTTGTATACAATACAAATGTAACTTCATTTCATTTAATTCTATTTTAGTTAAGCAATTCTAACATATCTAATCACTCATCACATAATTAGCTAACACTCATAAAAGAATAAAACCTTACTGGTTTTGTTTGGGATCATGCAATCCCATCTGGAACAAAAGAAGAAAAGTCCTCATAATCTGGCCCTATAAATTTTACTAAACTTGAACTGAAGCGTTCACTCTTGCCACCCTCCAACAATGCTCTATGTATCCTTCAACTCCTCTGTAAATGAAGGGGAGATTAGAGATCTATGGGAGGAAAGAGGCTGCATAGCCACAATCAGTTCCTAGGACCCAGTTGCCCTCTCATTCCAGCTATAAACCACAGTTTTAGTTGGGTGATTCAGCAAATCGTCAAGCTTCCTCAAGGTCCTTCTGTTCCCTGCGTGGACTTTCCCCTTTGCAGAAGTCTGACTTGGTCCTTCCCTTCCTGCAAGAAAGGAAGGGGCAGCACCAGAGAACCCCAGGACTATCAAGAGAGTGATCTGACTATAAGAGGGGAACAATAGACACCTCCCCAACTCCAGATGATATTGCCATTTCTCTGACAAGAAAACCTGATCAGGTGTAGGGCTATCATCACGTATTGGGCCCTGAATGACCCAGATTAATCCCATGGCCATCATGGTGTCCATAATCTCCTGAGAGGGATTAGACCTGCCTCCAGGTAAGATAAATTGAAGTCCCCTAGAACCGAAAGCTCAGGAATGCCAATTCCAGCCATGGAATCCAGGAGCTCAGAAAGACAGGTTTGTGTTCAGCAGAAAGTTTGTTGTCATAGCAACAATCCCAACTGATTCTAGAGCCCAACCGAAATAACAGAATCTCGCTCTAGCAAACTGCACAGCAATGCCTAAGAGCATCACCACAGCTGTCCCCTGGACATGCTTATTTTTGAAAAGGGAATAGCCTTCTCAGAGCCCCACCAGGTTTGGTGACACATGCCTGATACAGTAAGATTACAGATGAGGCAACAGGGCCTCTGAAGGTCTGCAGGCTAAGAAACAGAGTCAAGTACAGGGGTCCAGTAAAACATGACAGTGATATAAGACCCCAAGAGTAACTCATTCATGTCTTCCACCATATCACTCCATATCATCATTGCAATGATTATGTTTTGCCGCACTCTTGAGCCCCCCCCAAAATCTCCCCTCCCAAAGCTCATACGTACTTGTATCCAAGTTAGAAGGCCCTGATAGCATCACCTAACAAAGAACCTAATCCATAAATAGCCCCTTCCAGGGCAATTTGGGTTCTTGGGTTCCTGGTGTGGTACTCCCATACACTCACCCTCTCAAGCTATCCTAGACAGTGTCTCCATCCCAACTAGGCACTCCTCAAACACTAAACACGTTAGTCAGACCCTACTTCTATTTTCTATTGCATTTTTTGTTGTTGTTAATGTCCTGTGACTTTGAATGGGCTAAATCTTGCATGCAAATTTACTGGAGAAGCAGAGCAATAAGGAAATTCTGTTGTCCAAAGCTGTAATCACATTTACCCATTAAGGCTTTGTGCAAATGCAGATTTCCAGCTGACATGAAAACTGAATGTGCAGATACCTTCAGGAGGCCGTGACATTTGAAGGAAGTCTGCAGGGGCTTCACCAGAACATCCATCCCATCAGCATTCCAGTTGTATTCTCACCCAACAGAGCTATGGTCCTTGTGGAGAGGCACAATTGATAATAAGCCATTTTGTTGTTGCTGTCATTGTTGTTTTGTATTTTATTAATCAGTCATCTATGGTGGAGAGATTTCCCTGTAGAACTCCTTTATTTTACCTGTCTGTGACATTTCATATGAGTTTCTGGCCTAAATTAAGATAGCTCTTTTCCTTTCATTCTCTAATTCTGCACTATAAAGTTACAGTTGGTCTGAGTTCTCCTTTTCTTTTTCAGCCGGGTACTAATGTGTCTCTATCTTATTACTAACACTTTCTTTTACTATTTATTGATGGATTGAGTCAATTTGTAATGGCCGCCCAGCTCACCAGCTGACTCTGTGCAGAAAATAAAATTAAAAAGGAAAGGAAAGAATACAAAAATGTGAGAGGTAAAATATCTTTCTTTTGTTCTATTTTTATATGTCTATTTCCAATTTGATAGAAACAACTACCCACTCTCTAGCGGTTCACATACCTGAGAGGCAAATGGGGGAAGCTTAGTAATATAAATGACTCCAGGGAGTTGATAAGAGTAGATTTTGGCATAACATATTCTGAATCCTAGAATAGACAGACAAAGAATATGCTACAGCATTTCTCCTCTCATTGATATTGGACCAGTGCAGGATGCAGATTTTGGATTGCTTCACAGAGTACTGTAATCCAAAATACAGCCTCTTTGTTTGTACGTCAGTGTGCCAACTTAGCCAATTGTGGCTAATTCCACTAAGTAAAAATTGATTGAATCTTGGTTTAGTCAAACTATTTTCCTTGTTATTGTTGGCTGCTGTTTTTTGTTTTTTAACTCAGCCCAACTGAGAATCAGCTCTTATTTTCCAAGTTTGGCAGAATGCTCTGGAGGACTCAAATTGGGATCTGGGGACTGCATCTGGCCCAAGGATTGTGCTCTGCTACTGCTGGCTTAATGGGCTGCATGGGAATAGCTGTCACTGTAAAAATGGGAGAAAATGTTTCATTAAATGTGAGTTCAGAGAGTTAAACAGGCACTATTTTGTGTACAGAAATAGAAAGGGGCCTTTTATGCTTGTAAAACTACAAGTTTGTAGCTATGGCCTGGTTTTCACATGCGATAAAAAGAATCACCATAATCATTGGGGTGTAACTTTGTGAGTTATCTTTCCATGCCAGAGATATTTCTGTGTCTAATTCTTCACAGTTGAGTAAGCATGCTAATAGTGGGCTGGTATCAATACCTTTGTGTGAAAACATGAGGTCAGATCCCATTCTTTTCCATGCTGGGCAAAATGATACTGGCCGCTTTCCCCTTCTAGTATATACTTGCAGGATATCCCTGGTTGTTCATGATGGAATGCTGAACTTCTGGACTGAGATAGCAATGCCTCCCCATCTCCTTTCTGTGACACAAATATGCAGCCCGGATACCTAGCCACTCCAGGGACTACCTAGCTACAGTGGATATGGAAAGTTTTACACATGCCAGGTTTTTAAGATGTAAAAAAAAATCAGACTAAGATAAACCACTTCAGAATTCTTTCCACCTTTAATATAACATTTAAGTTGCATATTTCAAATGAAAAACAAATGAAGTATTTTATGGGGAAAATAGCAATAAACAATCAGAATAATTTTGCTGCATAAGTTTGCACATCCTTAAACTAATACTTGTTTGAAGTATCTTTTGATTTTGATGACAGCATTCAGACTTTTGGCAGGGAGTGGTGCGGTGGCCTAGAGGTAGAACTCTCACCTCACAATCAGGAGGCTGTCAGTTTGATCCTAGGTAGAGTCAGATATTTCTCTCTTTGGGCACAATGAGAATATATCTATCTGCTGAACAAAACTCCGCATTGGTGACAGGAAGGGCATCTGACCATTAAACATTCTGCTAGCTCCATTCAGTTGCCCAGACTCCATCCCACAAGGGATTATGGGGTTATTAAAAGATGATGATTCAGTCTTTTGGGGTAGGAATATAATCCATAGAGCACATCTTGTCTTGGGAGTCTTTATCCATTCTTCCTTGTATAAGTGCTCCAAAACTGCCAGATTAAGAAACCACCTCCTGTGCATAGTTTTTTTCAGATTTTCAATTGGATTCAGATCTGGGCTCTGGCTGGGCCATTCCAAAACTTTGATCTTCTTCTGGTGAAGTCATTCTTTTGTTGATTTGGAAGTATGCTTTGGGTCATTGTCATGTCAAAAGGTGAAATTCTTCTTCATCTTCAGCATTTTAGCAGAAACCTGAAGGTTTCATGCCAACATTATATTTGAAACTATTTATAATTCTCTCTACTTTAACTAAAGCCCCAGTTCCAGCTGATGAAAAGCAACCGCAAAGCCTAATGCCATCACCACTATGCTTCACTGAAAGTATGGTATATTTTTGGTGATGCGGTGTTGTTCTTGCGCCAAACATATTGTTTGGAATTATGACCCAAAAATTCAACTTTGGTCTCATTAGACCATAACCATATTTCTTCACACGCTTTTGTCAGACTTGATGTAGTTTTTTGCAAAAATATAGCCAGAGTTGGATGTTTTTGTCCTTCTTTTTCATCGATTTTGGAGGGGCATCCACTTCTTTATTTATTATTTTTATTTTATTATTTCAATTTCTATACCGCCCTTCTCCCAAAGGACTCAGGGCAGTTTACAGCCAATTAAGAACAACCAATACATAAATTAAAATAAATTTAAAAGATTAATTTAAATAGGCTGAAAATTCTAAAAACTATTAAAAAACCCCATTAAAAAAACTATTAGGCCAGTCCTGCACGATGAAATAAAAGAGTCTTCAACTCACGCCGGAAGGCCCGGAGGTCAGGGCCTTCCCTGGGGGTAGCTCGTTCCAGAGGGCTGGAGCCCCCACAGAGAAGGCCCTCCCCCTGGAGGTCACGACATTGTCTGGCCGACGGCACCCTGAGGAGACCCTCTCTGTGGGAGCGCACTGGTCAATGAGAGGCCACCGATAGCAGCAGGTGGTCCCGTAAGTAACCCAGTCCTAAGCCATGGAGCGCTTTAAAGGTGAGAACCAACACCTTGAATTGCACCCGGAAGGCAACCGGAAGCCAGTGCAGCCTGCGCAGGATAGGTGTTATATGGGAGTTTCGAGCCACTCCCTCAATCACCCGCGCGGCTGGTAATGTCACTGTTGTGCCATGTTGATTGGTAATGTCACTGTTGTGCCATATTCTCTTCACTTGTTTATGACTGGCTTCAATGTGTTCCATGATATACCCAACGTTTTAGAAGTTTTGTACTCTTCTCCTGACTCATACCTTCCAATGACATCCCTTTGATGTTTTACAAGCTCTTTGCAGACCATGGCTTTTGCTATAAGAGGCAACTGAGTAAATGTCAGAAAAATCCTAGAACAGCTGAATTTTATGCTTATGCAACCACATTCTTTTATATTTTAACTGTTATTTTTTCCCTCTGAAAGATTTCATTTCGTTTTTCAAATCAGTTGTACAACATATATGTTATATTACAGGTGTAAAAAATTCTGAAGTGATTTATCTTGATCTGATTTTTGTACATCTCAAAAACCTGGCATTTTAACAGGTTTTATATATCCTCTGTAGATTGTTCCTAGCCAATTATCTATCCAATCATAATCTTGGAATACCTTTCACAAGGGACTGGATCTGTTTTATTAAATCCATTGCTGGTATATAGAAACAGGATATTCTAGAACTGAAAATAATATAGAGTGCCTCATAAAATAAAACAACCCTTAAAATGTGCCCACATCATTTCAATATGGGGGGGGGTTTAAGTTTCAAAAATGCTAAATAAGTCATGTAGTGAGCAATAGACTAATGAGGATGTCTTTGAAATTAGAGTCCCTGCCTGGCAATCTTTGCATTGCTTCAGCCCCCACCCCATTCCATTTTCTTTTATTTGCAATAGTTGAAATATATGCCTCCCTCTTGATTAATTTATTTTCTAATTTGTGCAGCTTTAATCATAATTCTTCTGTTGTGAGCATCACCAGTTGTGTAACATCTCTTGAGGGATACATTTGTGAGCTATGTTTTGTTATGGAATTAGCAGGTGCAGCCAGGAAAGGAAAATACTTTGCTAACTTTTCCCCCCAAAA
Source organism: Ahaetulla prasina (assembly GCF_028640845.1). NCBI lineage: Eukaryota > Metazoa > Chordata > Lepidosauria > Squamata > Colubridae > Ahaetulla > Ahaetulla prasina. The sequence goes on along the minus strand of NC_080539.1, from coordinate 144,850,928 downwards.
GTTTGCAGGCTATTGTTTTGTTTTAATTTGGTTGATAATGGATGGTGGCAGTGACAGAGCAGAGAGGTTTTCTGAGGTAGTGAACAAGTACTTTTTATATATTGTTCACTAAACACAAAGATATCAATTATTTGAAAATATTTTTATTCAATTCAGTGGGAGTCAGCCATGTGTGACTTACTAAAAAATATTTGCATTGTATCATCTGCAATATAACCATTGCTAGGAATAAATAATTATAGGTTTTCTAACAATGTTACAGAACCTCAGTTATTTTCTAGCTTCTAAACAAACAAAAAAAAGGTGAATATCTCTCATAGCATGATTGCAAAAAGTTATATTGTAAGTTTGAAGGTCTGTGACAACCTTTTTGGAATTATCATAAAATTCTTTAACCGTTCAATCATCAACTTCATATTCTCCGCCTACAGATCTTGTGACTTGGTTCCACAGAGTCTGAAAGATAAATTTGTTAAATTTACACAGCTCAGATATAACATGATGTGAATCCTTGTCCTGTGAAATCATTACTCTGATTTTTGTGAGATTACCAGTGGGTTAATGAAGCAAACTTCTCTTCAGAGATCTTCAAACTTGAAGTGCTCTGTAATTTGCAAAGCCCATTTTTACTTTAATAAGCTAGAACTAGGAGAATATTAAAATCTTTATATCCACTTATCGGGCTTCCTTCTCATTTGGGAAGGAAAAATATTTAAGACAGACAAATGGATGATTTAAACTTTCCATGGAACTGGGGACACAATGAAAGGCAAAGAAGAAGGGCTAAGAATCCATCAGATCTTTTACCAAATTCTCCAACCTGGCAAGAATAATACCTATTTTAAAATTTTTCAAAATTAGGATCACCCATACTGGATGTCATTCAGGAGGGCAATCTCCCCTTTCTCCAAGAATACATGCTTAAATATCTGGCCTCAAAAGGGCAAAAGTTGAATTATCTAACATTTTTTATGCTTCCATAGGATTGTTTCCTAAGTGACTAAGTGAGGAATAAGATTGATATATTTCAGGTCAGGGCTGGGTTAAGCTCTTATACCTGAACTGCCTATACCCACCACCTTTAAAAGATGTTTAATATTGCCATTAACTAGAGAAAATACTTTACAAGTTCTGCATTGATCTCTCACAGGACATAAATTTGTTCTTTGCTTTCCCTTCACTTATCCAGCAATGGAGCAATTGTACAGCTGTGCAAGAATCTGTGCGTATATATCTGTGCTTTGGCCACATTGTTATATTTGGGTTATCTCCGAGCTGCATCTTCTCATAAGGTAAAGGTAAAGGTTTCCCTCGCACATACGTGCTAGTCGTTGCCGACTCTAGGGGGCGGTGCTCATCTCCGTTTCAAAGCCGAAGAACCAGCACTGTCCGAAGACATCTCCGTGGTCATGTGGCTGGCATGACTCAACGCCAAAGGCGCACGGAACGCTGTTACCTTCCCACCAAAGGTGGTCCCTATTTTTTCTACTTGCATTTTTACGTGCTTTCGAAACTGCTAGGTTGGCAGAAGCTGGGACTAGTAACGGGAGCTCACCCCGTTACACAGCAGCACTAGGGATTCGAACTGCCGAACTACCAACCTTTCGATCGACAAGCTCAGCTGTCTTAGCCCCTGAGCCACTAAGCCTTGCATCTTCTCATAGTTACCCACAAAAAAGGCAACGTGGGTCCTTATTCAGTATGTCTGTCCTATGCATCACACTGTGACAGACAACTCTTCTTGATTGAGCAATGTGATTCCTGCTCTTCTTAAATAAAAACCAGGAAGAGTTATTTTTCAGGTGATGTGTCTTGGAGAAAGGAAAGGCCCAAAGCCATTAGGGAAACTTAACATTTTCCCTTTCTTTCTTATTTAAAAAGATGTGGAATTTTTTAAAAGAAGGAAGGAAGGAAGGAAGGAAGGAAGATAAATATTGCCTAATATTAAGAGTCAACTGACACCCACCCATACCCCCCACACAGAGAGACACAATGTAGTCTCCTGGTTGCATATTAAGATAGCTGCCAGACCCTAATCCTCATGTGTATTCTTTTGCACAGCTTGCAGTACAAATTGCAAGGAGAAATGAGGATATATATTTTTCTTAGAGCAGAAATAGATCCTTTTTTCAGGTTAACTTTGATTACATTTGCGCTACATTTTAAAGTTGGTTGACAGAAATTCTGACAACTGAAAGAAAAGTCAAAGATATTTTTTTAACAACAATACACTGCCATACAATAATCTGGAAATCTAAAATTAAATATTTAATTAGAATTTTGATTTGCTTTTAAGATAGGTGGCATTGCACAGGCTATATTACAATCTTTTATACTTTTTTTTTTGTTTTGCCCAAAAAATTACTGTATATTTTAAACAGGCCACTTTAATATTAATACATGTGTAATAGATTCAGAACTGAAAAAATCAGCTAAAGATGGTGCATTTTACAGTATTGGGAAAATTACAGGATTTTCTTTCTTTGTATTGTAAAAACATTTTTTTTAACAATTTACCTACATTAATCAAAAAGTACAGCATATTTAATAATTTTACAAATGTTTCATAAAAAATATATCTCTGTACAAAAAAGTTCTTTTGCACCTACTTCATGTCACAGCAGCATGAGGTGAAATGGCAGAATGGAGTACTGAGAATGAAAATTAGGTTGATGGTCATAATGCCAGCTTCCCCCTCCCCCTTCTTGAATGACAGCTTTTGTTTAGTTTACAAAATATATTACAGAAGAAAAAAAAATTATTGCAGCTAGCCTGGAGAAAGGCAAGATGGGTAATACAAGCAGATTTAAACAGCTTTGAAGCACATTACCTATTTTTTTTTTTAAATTGTTCTTTCTTTTAGCATGTTCATCTTTGCTTTATAATAATCAATCTGAGACTTCTTGGGGAAGAGTCCACTATAAATGCCTCATAGGGGAAAAAAATGCAATACTTGCTTTGGCATGAGAATACCACAACGACTGAGGGAACTTGGCTTTGTTTTCAAGTTGCTCTCCAGCTCAAGCCCTACTCAAGTGAATAGATTTTAGGTGGCACTTGAGGATCTGGGCTCTGAAATTAATGCAAGAAATGGAAGATCAGACGTGGTCAGTGCATACAATGTGACTGTAACAAAAACAGATGGAACACAAAAACTCTTTAGAGATAGGCACAGAGGTGACCCCCCCCAAAAAAGCCTTTCTACAAACCTATTTTTATTAGATAGATACACTGTACGTGCAAAACGAGCGGTTTCCTGCAGTTTCACCAGTATCAGTGGGCCTGCAGAAAGTTTAGTATCAACTCAAATGATATATTTCCAACCGAAATGGTTTTGCCTGCATCAGGTAAAGTGTTGATGACTTCTAATTGTAGCATAAACAACCTTACTCTTCATAATATAATTATACTTTACTGATACACGTGAAGCTTAGTCAAGATCTTAAACAAAGACATTATAAAAGAGAAGGAAAAACAAAACAAAAAGCAAAACTATAATTCTAATTCCGTGATTCATTGTGGTCAGTGAATGCCACTCCATTAACTGGAATGTTCTCCCAATTTATTTCAATAGATGAAGCTCATTCAGTGGGCCTTCCCCTGTGCAGCTGACTTCAGAGCAATGAATCAGGCTCCCCATAGAGAGGAGAACTTTTCCATTTATCAGCACAGGTAGATCTCTGAATCAGGACACATGCTGATAACACTATTATAAAAATTTCCCTCTTCTTACATTTTATCCAGACTTAGTAATAGTTAGAAAAAAATCAGTTATTTCTCTCAATGTTGTATGTATTTTTTTTTAAATAACTTTGGTTACTTTTGCCATCAGTATAATTTTAGATAAAGTGACTACAAAGGCAGCAATGACAGTTTGACTTTCTCCAGTGGACAACAATACAAGACTTCAAGAAATATAGCTTGACACTGCTGCCTTCCAGAGAATGCAAACATCTGTTGAAGATCATATAAAATTGTAAATGCATATGGCATATTCATAGGTTATCAGCATCTGAAGCAAAGCAATGCGTCTAGACATCTCCTAGATTTATAAGAATAAACTTTAAAAAAAAATCAAGTGGACAGCAAAATATATTGATATTGCTGGTATCTTCCATCAAAACTATATAACATTTTCTATTTTGATCAGATTGCCTTGCAAACTTTTCTTGCCATATAACATAAAGTTATCATCTTTCCTGTTAACACTGAATTTTTGGTAATGTATTTAATCATTAAAGTGTTCAACAAGAATTAAAAGCAAAGAAACAAACTTTGAGGGGGAGGGTGGACAAAATCACGGCCAAGGTCCAAACAGCTACTTTAGGCACCCAGGAATTTGGATTGCCAAGGGTTTTCTTCCACTTAACAACACAAAAAGAGGCCCTTGCAATATACTTAATTTTGTTTGAAAATCTGTTCCATTTTTCCATTTCAAAAATAATTTAATGTAGCTTAGGGCTGTTACTTTACGTAAGCCCAATGTTCCTGAGGACGTGAGGAGCTAATTGTGCAGCTGTTTAGAACCTGTTTAGAAGCTGTTTAGAACTTGAAGAAACTTTGGGGAAGAACAATCCTAAAAATCAGTCTTTCTTTCTTTCTTTCTTTCTTTCTTTCTTTCTTTCTTTCTTTCTTTCTTTCTTTCTTTTCTTTCTTTCTTTTCTTTTTCTTTCTCTTTCCTTCCAAATCAGTGGTAACATATCTCATTATTGTTCCACTGAAGCTAAGAGAAATAACAGCAATGATTTATCCTGTAATGATATAAATAACAGTGCATAAGCACGTGTCCTTAAATCCATCAGGATGAATTAGGTATTTGCACATCATTGCATAACTGTCCAGAGAACTGCATGCAAGCTAAAATTGGATGTAACCAATGTGGTTGACTTAACTGATAAAAGTTACAGTCAACATTTTGGGCAAGATGAATTGTAACTGGACTTTAAACTATGAGATGGTGACCCTCTATTGCCCAGTACACAATACAATGAGACTCATATGCCTTGTTCTCATGCTAATCTACTAAGCAAAGGAGTAGAGAGTAGCAAAGTCTGATTCCATCATACCTATTTGTTCTACGTATACTAAATCCTGTCCAACAGTGCTATAGATTCCTTATGCCAATGCCGTTCGTGGCATCCATGCTGTAGGTCTGCCACATTGAATCAATGATATTTGTCAAAGGATTACATGATTCAAGAATCTGTCAATTATTTTTGTTGTAGCCCATCCTCTCTTTTGCGAGAGAGGGGGAGAGGCTATGCTCATTTTATTACACTGAGAAAAACCTCTAAATCTCAAACTTGCTCTGTCAAGCTGTATGATTACAAAAGCATTAAGCAGTATTGGTTAAAAATGTAGCAAACAAAACAATCCCACACTGAAACACACAGAGACATACACACTCCCATACAACCCATGGAAAAGGGTCATGGTTGCTCTGGGAAGTTGCTGTGTTGAATATGACTGAGCTCCAAGTTCTATGCCTCTGAAAGCATAATGGTACAGCAGAAAATCATGTCAGTGGAGGGGAAAGAATAAAAGATGGAAAACAAATGCAAAAAAGGAAGACTGTTTTATGAGCACAAGGCTCACAGGCTTTATGAACTATTTAAAATAAATTACTATTCACATTTTGTACATGGCAAGCAGCAGAAGCTGCCTGGCCCCCCTGCTGTTATACAGTATGACACTGACAGTAATGAATCACATCAGAGAAGAAACAATACTGGGATTAATGTTTAGTAGATATGGGACCCTTCTCTTCATAATCCATTTAATTATTCTTATTCCTAGCTCTGATGTTTATTAAAAAAAAACAATGACCAACCAGAACATAGTCTCCTGTTCATGAATTATCCTAGCAGGATTAAGTAAATGGATTGTTGTACAACATACATATTAGAAAAAAAAATGTCATGGAATGATTTACTGGATTTTAAAAAAAGGCCAAATGCTTATATACAATGTGTGTATAAACCCTGTATATTTGTTTGTTTTTTTAACCAGTATCTTACTCATTCATACCACACTAGTGCAAAAAATTGTGCATTAACATTTTGCAATACAACAGCTGACTGGGAAGTTTGTAGATTGCCTTCTACGTGAATATCTGAGATATACTGCACGGCTGTATTGTGAACAAGGTCTCAATGGTAAAGCATTTCGGAGATGTGTGCAGGCCCCGAGGAAGTTTGTCATCTTCTCCTTTGTCGTCTCCTTTGATTGGTTTTGTTTAAATCTCCTTCAGAGTGTTCTTATTCCTGGGGATAATTTATGGTGCTATTGTTTGTTATAGGTCCCAAGGGAGTGATCCGAGTGCCCAGAAGATTGCATTGAAAGGCATCCAGCCACATACAAATGTGAAAGTCTGAGGCATTTAAATATGACAGATGGATATGACTTGGCAGTCTTCCTTGAACGTGTGCCTTAATTTGGAGCAAATACAGCCAGGTATTTCAAATCCACCTTTGAGACAAAGACATCGCCTTAGTCTTTGATTCCCCAGAAGACCGAGGTTCCAGCAAAAAAAGCTTTGCTGCATCTATGCCAGGAGATGTTAAAGATTACAGCAGTGAAGTCAAGTGGAGAAGGGAAACTGGTATATGGCACCAAAGGAATTACTGCTTGTCCATCAGAGGTATGGCTATGAATCAGTCAAATTGGGCACTGAAGGCTATACCACTGTACAAACTGTGTTCAGAGTTGTGTCAAACCTCACAGCTTTTGCCTCTGTGGGCTTTAAGTTTGTATCATACATAGGATTTTCAAATGACGCCTGTCCATTGCTGTTTTCGTGTCCAGCATAACCATTGTACTGTACTTTTGGTCTTGTTCTGCAAGTGTAAAAAGAAAAAAAGGAAAAAATCTGAGATTCAATTGTTGGAAATGTGGCAGAAATAAGATAATTTGTATACTCTTGTTACTTTTTGCCATTTCAAGGCATGATATTCAGAGAGTTGAATTGAATTGGCGTAGTAAGCATGGAGCAGAATGGTAAAATAAACCCTAACCCAGTATTTCTCATTTATCAAAACAAGTACTAACATGGCTTTCTAGATTATTGTGGGATTCAAGAAATGAATCCAAATTCTTTTCTGACTAGTAATATCTTTTCTAAGAAATCAATGAAAAGGCTGGGTCCTAAAACCTGGAGAAAACAACCTTGTCCAACCTTTCTGTCTGAAATGAGAAGCCACAATACACCTTTTGTAAAATTACAGGAGCGATTTGGATCATTCTGACCCTAGGGCCATGATGGTGAACCTATGGCACACGTGACACAGGTGGTATGCAGAACCCTCTCTGTGGACATGCGAGCCATCACCCAGCTCAGCTGTTGTGCCTTGTCCTCTCTCCTCTCCTCAGCCGGGCCCCTCCCATCTCCTGCTATCCGATTCAGAGTCTGTTAATGAAGAGGAACGGCCTAGAATGCCTCCAGCCCCCAGCCCTGGCACCATGCCCGGACAGAATGTCAGGAATGAACAAACAAACCTCACTCCTACAGCGTGTGAGCACGAAGCCAGCCACGTGCTAGAATTGCCAGCAGCAGATCAGGAGGAGGGGAATTCACAGTGGACAGATTTTCGCTTCCGGAGAATTGAGAGGCGACGTCAGCAAAAGGAAGGGAGGGGCAGGCCTGGATAAGTGCTGAGTCATGGAGCCACACCCCATAGCCTATATAAAGGATCTGCTTTTTGGCATTCCTTGAGTCAAGCAAAGTCTCATCTGGTTTGCTGAAGTCATACCTTGGATTCCTGCCTGCCCTGAGAAATCTGAAAGGAATTTGGCAAAGCTGCAGAGGCTTCGTGGCCACATTTGATACAGACTTCCCAGACCGGGCCGTCGGAGTGGGAGTGGGACACGACATCAGCTCTGCCATGCATGTCTGTGCATCTCCCACTAGCCAGCTGATTTTTCGTGTCTCTGCCATGCAAATGCAGGGTGCAGGTCACATGCGCTGGGGTCACATGCACATGCGTAGAGGGGAAGGGCGCATGCAGGGGATTGCATGTGCATGCACAGGGGGCGGGGCATGGGGAATCATGTATGTACTGCATTATGGGCACGCACACGCTTTCAGCACTTGGTGCCTTAGGGTTTCATCTGAGGAATGCTTTCCTTGGGAAGACTCCCTCAGCATAAACTTTCAGCAACTTTTTTGGCACATGCTAATACTGTTTTACCATATTCTACAACTTAAAATATAGTAATGGTTTTGTTTATGTTTTGACGCTAAATATGCTATTTACTATGGTTAAAATCTTTGCTTTTGTTTCTCTTTTCTCATCCTATTCTAGTTACAGTTTCTGGAGGATAGCATAAAAACATTCTAAGGTAATTTTTTTTTTATTCACATCATTAAACTGAATGGATTTCCCTACCAGTTTAAATGGGTTGGTGAGAGTGCAAAATAGTAACAAGAATAAATGTCAAATTCTTCAGCATTCCCCATGTGAAAAAGAATTGAACTATGGCATGTATCTTGAAAATATGGTGACCAACATGACAAATTTGGGAACATGTTTCTTCCAGATAGAAAAGAAAAAAGAGCTACAAAGACTGATAAAGCATAATATCATTGCCATTCATAACATTCTCAATTACTATATTAAGAAAAAAATCCTTCATTTTAATACAGCTAGCTATTTCGCATACTAAATTGTAAGATAAAAATATTCTCATTTCTCTGCTAGATTAATTATTTAGACTAATTGAGAGATGTACTCATAGATGCTGTCTAAAATAGAGTTTAACAGATGGGAATTGCTTTCCGGTAGGTTTTGAATGTTTTCATTCCAGACCTTAAGACTAAAAGCCTACTAAATCGCAAGAAATATCTTCAAGGCTATTTCCCATTTTTGTAATTGTGAAAATAGATTTCAGCAGGTAAAATACAGCATTAAAAAAATATCAGGGGGGATTTACAGTACTTCTTTTCATAAGCCAATGATAATGATGTACATAATAGTTTGCACTGTCACTTGTAATGCTAGCAACAGATTTGGGCAAATAGGCTTCAACCAGTAGCTGGCCTCCAATGATAATGCAGTAGATGTAAATTAGCATCTGTCTTGGCTTGAGCACTGCATCTGTTTGGCAAAATAATGTACACATAAAAATACATTTGGAAAAGCTGCACAAATATTAGAGCAGTGCACATCATTTGAAGGGGCACTTCTGTAAGTATGCTGGCATGAACCAAATGCCTCTACTCAAAGACAAGAAGCAACTGCAACCTTAATAATGGTAAGCAAACAGCTTCTTTAAAGATTTTTCCAGGTCACTTCTTCAGACCAGCTTTGTTGCCCTGCAAAGCAAATGTATTATCAACACATGCTAGACCACCCGGGAAGTACTTGAAAAGAGCTATATGAAGACTTATCAACAAAGCACTGAATTGCAGGCAATCCTATTTCAATCGATCAGAATAAAGCTGGAAGGGACTTTGGAGGTCTTCTAGTTCAATCCCCTGCTCAAGCAGGAGATCCTATACCATCATTTCAGGTTCTATACCATTTCAGCCTCTTGTTAAAAACGTCCAGGGATGGAGCTCCCACAACTTCTGAAGGCAAGCTGTTTTGCTGGTTAATTGTCTTAGTTAAGTGAAGTCTGTTAGGAAGTTTCTCCTTAATTCCTTGATTAGTTTCCATCATTTCTTGTCTTGCCTTCTGGTGCTTTGGACCCCCTCTCCTTTTGTGGCAGCCCCCCAAGAACTGCATTATGCAGTTTATACTGCATATAAATAAATACAAATACTGCATTAATATGGATTTTATGCATATATAATGCATATAAAGCCTAAGTGGAGCTCACTGGAAAGCTAATAAACAATTTGGAAAAAAGCAAGCTCCCTGTTTTGTAATAAAATAATAATAAACATCATCATCATCGTCAAATGTTTGGAACCACCTGATGTCACTGAAAACATTAGAATGTTTATAGAAAAATAATGAAGCAGTTAAAGACAGAATTAGTGGTTGGAAATGGGCTGGTCAACATTAGGAGAGGCATCATTCAAGATGACTTGTTATCATCCTTGTCATTGCTATTTTGAATAAAACAAATCTTTGCTACCAAAGATTTGGTAGCAATGTTAATAAAATCTCACATTTGATTTATACAAGTGATCTGAAACTTTATGGAAAAGCAGAAATTGAAATCCAATCATTGACAAATATCCGAAGGATTTTTAGCAGCTATAGCAATGGAATTTGATCTAGACAAGTATGCTATGGTAGCATCGAATCAAAGTAAACCCACAAAAATTGAAATGCCAAATGGCCAAACCATCAGGAGCTATCAGGATGAAGCCTACAAGTATATGGCATTTTACAGTTAAATAACATCAAGCATATACAAGTTAAAAATATGATTGCTAAAGAATACATCTCAAAAGTGAGGAAAAAATGCCGGGGGGAAAAATTGAATGGCAGAAACACCATGAAAGCCATCAATACCTGTGATAAGATACACTGCTGGAATTATTATTTATTTATTTATTTATTTTGTCACAACAATATATGTAGGAATCATACAAAAGATTATATAGTATATAAACATATATGGGTAAATATAAGGAGGTATAAGCATATATATAGAAAGAAGAAAAGAAAAACAATAGGACAGGAACGGTAGGCACGTTTGTGCGCTCATGCACGCCCCTTATGGTCCTCTTAGGAATGGGGTGAGGTCAATAGTAGAAAGTTTTTGGATAAAGCTTTTAGGATTATGGGAAGAGACCACAGAGTCAGGTAAAGTGTTCCAAGCACTGATGATTCTGTTACAGAAGTCATATTTTCTGCAATCTAGATTAAAGCAGTTGACATTAAGTTTAAATCTATTAGTTGCTCTAGTATTATTGCAATTAAAGCTGAAGTAGTCTTTAACCGGAAGGACATTACAATAGATGATTCTGTGAGTTAAGTTTAGGTCTTGTCGAAGGCGACGGAGTTCCAAGTTTTCTAAGCCTAGGATTTCAAGTCTGGTGGGATAGGGTATTCTATTGTTTTCAGAGGAATGGAGAACTCTTCTTGTAAAATATTTCTGGACACGTTTAATTGTATTGATGTCAGAGATGTGGTGAGGGTTCTAAACAGGCGAGCTGTATTCTAGAATTGGTCTAGCAAATGTTTTATATGCTCTGGTTAATAGTGTGGTGTTTTTGGAAAAGAAACTACGCAAGATTAGGTTTACAACTCTTAGAGCTTTTTTTTGCTATGTAATTGCAGTGGGCTTTGGCACTTAGATCATTTGACATGAAAACTCCAAGGTCTTTAACGGGATGGGGGTCATCTGTAAGGTAATGTCCATCTAGTATGTACTTAGTTTTTGGGTTCTTTTTTTCCTTTTTTATTAACTGGACACAAGCTGAACTGGACAATTTGGACCAAATAGCAAGAAAGCTAATGACTATTCGATATGCACTACATCCCCATAGTGATATTGACGGATTTCTGCCCCGTAGAAATAGAGGCAAAAGTTTACTTTAAGTCAAACTATTGAAAAAAGGAAAGCATGCAATGGAGGATTATGTAAAAAAGACAAGTTAAAAATTGGAACTCGCTATTTGTACGGGAAAAAAAACATGCATATTGAAATAATGTAATGAAAACACAAAGAGAACACTGGCAATGAAAAGCATAACATGGTCAATTTCTACAAAAGAACAAGGGGAAAATGGGTGAAGTACAATCTGGCAATGACTTACAACTGGAATATTTAAAAAAAGTGAGAAAGACTTGATTTTGGCTGCTCAAGAGCCGGCTATTCAAACTAATGGAATCAAGGTCAGAATTGAAAAATTGTCAAATGATTCAAAGAACAGATTGTGCAAAGAAGCAGAAGAAACAGTAAATCTTATTATGCGTCTGGGAAAAAAGACTGCAAAAATTGATTTTAAACAATGGCATTACCCAATAGCCAAAATAATTCACTGGAATATCTGTAAAAATTATAATGTTCCAGTAATAAAAAATTGGTGAGATCAAAAAGTTGAAAAAAATAGTTGAAAATGAGCAGGTTAAAATATTGTGGGATTTCCAAATACAAACTTTTTTTTAATTGTAAGCTACCTACTTAGGTCAGTAGGGCATTGTAGAAATGTGATGATGTAATGAATAAATAATTAAACAAATTCATAAAGTATTGGCACATAGCACGCCAGATTTAACTGTAGTTAAAAAGCAGAAAGTGTGGATAATTGTTGTGGCAATACCAGAAGACAGAAGAGAAGGAATTGGAAAAGATCACAAAATATCAACATCTGAAAGTCAACATTGAAAAATGATGGCTTAAAATGGCTTCGGCGGTCCAAGTAGTTATTGAAAGATTGGTTGCCCTACACAAAAATTTGGACAGTACTTAGAAAATTGTGCATGGACAAAATTTCCATTTGTCAATTACAACAGGCCACGCTGCTTGGATCTGCACATATATTATGCCAATACATTACAACATCCTATGCTTTTGAGAAGAGGTCAATGAGTATGAAGGCAAACAGCAGCTAAAGAACTGAAGCTGTGATTTTATATTGTTGTATATATTAATGTGATATATGGACTTTTTAATATGTGGAAACAGCAGAATAGAAGAAAAAGAACTGTACAAAATTGTACAAAATTGCACAAAATTGCACAAAATATAAAGACTTTTAAACAGAAGTAGAACAACTGCAGCAAAAAAAAAAAAAGCAAAAATAGTACTGATAGTCACTGGTGCAATTCAAAAATCTCTGGAGCACTGTTAAAACCCCATCAGCACTGACAAAATCACCATAAGATATTGCAAAAGGCAGTTTTATCTGCCACAATTTACATCCTGTAATGATATCTTTAATATCATCAAACTACATCTGCCTATCCCAAGTCCGTGGGATGGTCTCAATAGAGGGACAAACATGCCATATTCAGTATAAACACCTGATTAATTCATCCTTACTGAAAAATCATATATTTTATGACATTTTTGGTTAAGAAAATTATCTGAGTAAGAACTACCCAGCACTCTCAGAGAAGTAATTTGAGCTGCCTAATGAAGGCAATGGTAAAACCATTATTAAAGAATCTTTCTCTTGATTGAAAGCTGCTGGGGAAAGTGAGTGACCACTCTCTAGTTTCTCACCACTCCAGAGAGACATTCGTTGGACCAACTCTATTGAGATTCAGCCATGATATGGGACTCAGATTGCTCTGATCTTTGTGGATGACATCTTCAAAGGAATTAGATGACAGAAATTTTCCTTAGTAAGATACATAACTGACATCATTTTACAATGAATTCTATTGTATTTCCCAGTATATCCATAATGGGATTCTTGGAGACCCCAAGCTCCATTTTGTTCAGTAATCCATTCATAACCACATTAATCTTATGAGAAAGAATTCAGAATATTGGAGTGAATTTCCATCAGTATGCAGATGACACCCTTATCAATTCCCTTTGCTAACAACTATAATGAAGCAATTGTTTGTCTTGGCCAATGCCCAAGTTTGATAATAAAGATGAACAACCTGCAGTTAAAACCAGACCCAGGAGGATACTGTTGGTGAGTAGAAAATTGGCCCATAGAATTAGAGTTAAGGAGAACCGGAAGCACTGCAGCGAGACTGGCTGGAAAATAGCAGGCTCCGATGAGGCTTGCGAAAATCCAGCCAGACAAACCGCTGTTGGGGGTCTTCAGACCGGATCTGTCTTGTAGGGATGGTGAAGAAGGAGAGGCACCTCGGATGACCAAGAGGAAGAGGCAAACTCCTCGAAGGTCAGAGGAACTCTTCAATCCGGTTGGCAGTTAAGAAGCAAAAAAGAAAATTGCCTTCCAAAACCAGTGGCAGGGGTGGAGACCATTATGACCATCATGAAGCTGGGACAACTGGAATGAGATTGGTGCAGGAGCAATGTTTTGGATGGAGTATTGGTACCAGGTGAAAGAATGGCCAACTTACAGGTAAAAAAGAAGTATTTTAAAAAATTTTTAAAAAGTCCCAGTGAGGAAATAGCAGCTAATTGGCATTGGGGAATGTTAACGGAGGGAGAAGAACAAAACGGAAGTTAAAGCACTAAAGCTCAGAATGGAGCTTGATATTTGGATTGGAAAATATCCACCTTAGAAAATAATTGACATTAAGAAATAAATGTGAAATATCAAGCTACAATAAAAAAATAGAAACTAAGAATGGAATGACTATGTTTAAATTAAAAGGTTTCAATAGAACAAAGGAAATAAGAGAAAACAAATTGATGATGATTTACAAATGTGGTGATTTTGAGAAATATATGTGATAAATGGAGAAATAAGATAATGAAATGAAATAAAATTAAGATTGGAGGTTAGGGCAGATGGTAATATTAAGTAAAGATGAAAAAGAAAAAGAATATTATGGCAGAAATATAATATAAATTATATTTGGCAAATACTTACGTTATAAGCTGTATAAATTTTGACTCGGTCAATATTCTATTCAGAAAAAAATGTACTGTTTGTTTGTTTGTATGTTTCTTTTAAAAAAATAAAAAAGTATATAAAAAAGAATTGGAGTTAAGTCTTATTTGAATGGAGCTACATTGTCTGTGAAAGACCCATTCTCTAAATTGGAAATATTACTGGATCCTCAAGTTACTTCTGAAGTGAGAAGGATGACTTTGCACAATTCTATGCAACCTTAGTTATTTCTGAAATATTACTTTCCTTTTGATTATCCTACAAAGATATCTGAACATCTGAACTGATCTAAACAATCTGCTAACTAATACTTGAAACTAAGAGGTCATGTCACCCATGTTGAAAGGGGACACAGTGGCACAGTGTCTTAATGATGCTGGAACTACCAGAAATGGTCTGCACTCTGGTGCTTCGAGCCCAGCTCCTTGAGATAGAGCTTCCATAGCTCGATCCCTAACTCCTGCCCATCCAGCAGTTGCAAAGCATGCAATATTGCAAGTAGATACACTTCGATGGGAAAAAATCAAGCTGCATTTGTGTGTGTGAAAAGAGCAGAAGCCGGCGTTGGTCCTGGCTTGATGCAAGGCAATGCAACACAAGGTGAGACCAGCAGAAGAGCTTGGAACAGCCAACCACCCAAGCACAGCTAGTCAGCTGGTGTAAGTTCGTTCACTCCATGGATTGACACCATGGATATCACCCAAGCACTAAACAGAATGAACTAGCAATTTAGGCTGTCAGGACTGCATTGTGTCTCACATGTAGATTTCCCCAACATTGTATGCCATATGCTAACTAAATAAATAACTCATGTTGAAAGAACAATGCTAATTAATGATTTTCACATTTAACATTAAATAGATCATAAGGTGTTTACTATACCTGTGTTTGTAGAGGTAAAATGCAAACCCTGATAATATTAGAGCAAAGAAGGGTACTAGGATGGCAGCTGCCACAGAACTGCTATTTGTACCATAGCTGTGATTGGAGTGGTCGGCATCCACATTTAAAGGACCTGAAAGTTAAGTAAAGGATCATGTCAACACTGTATTTTCAGGAAGGTGTGTGCATGTGTATATAAAACTGACAGAGGGGAAATCTGAGAATCAGAGTTTTTTCGTCCAGGTGTCTAAGAGGGGAACACCTTTGAACTCTGTACCCTACAATAATTTTATTTTCATTATCCTAGGATCAAAGAGTAAGATGCAGAACAATTTGGTATGGCCTATTAGAAATGCAAGAGATATATCAAATCCTTGGTAGATTTGAAACTGAAACTTATTTTCTTTTCATTTCAAAGACATGCAAAATTCAAAAAAACCTAAGTGATTTCAATGGCACAGAATGCTCTCCATCATCAAATGGAAACTTTAATAATTTGTAAAAGTATTTTAGGCTGCAATCAATGTAAGTAAGTCCCAGTGAACATAATTGGGGCTTACTTTTCAATAAACATGTATAGGATTGCATTGCTGAAGCACTAGGATAAAATCATCATCATACATTATCTATGCCTCATAAATATTTATACTGAGAGATTTTATATAAGCAATCTGCAGTTAGGTTGCAGTGGCATCAAAAATGAAATAGCGGCATCAAAAATGTTGAAATAGATACATAATGTCACATGTTATCTAATATAGGTGAATTACAAATTTGATAAGAATTCAGCAAAACAAATATTATTTGTTCTAATTGCTCGCTCACTGAATGAAGTAACATAATTTAATGGGAGTGACATACAACACACTATGGAGTGTTCAAAAGGCATTCTTACTTTCTCTTTGGAACATAAATTTTCCAAAATCTTTTCCATGTATATCACCTTGATAAGTAAAGACACCTCTTTCAAGCCCAGATGATACCTGAAATGGAAAGAATCTGTCTCAAACCAATTTGTTGACTGAATAAACTAATCCACAATTCATAATGTTATTAATTTATCCATGTTTCATATTATTCATTTACTTATCTATTCATTCAATTTCTATAGCTGCCCAACTCAACCATGCGACTAAAGATGACTGATAAATATAAAAATATTTAAATATTTTAAACAATTAGACTTTATTAATAATTGAAATGAAAGCATTATTGAAGCCATATACCTTCATATGTGTATTAACTGTGCTTGTCCATGAGATATCTACACACACACACTGATGATTTGAACAATAGGTATGAGATAGAGACTAAAGTACCTCTTCTGAAGCAGATGCTAGAAATTTACAAAGCTTGCACATGCTTATGTACATGTATTATTCAGTAATAGTTGATGGCTATATTTCATATCTTCCTCTAGCCCTTTCAATGAAGGAAGAGCGATACAGAGGAAGAGAGGAAGGGAGATAGACTTTTCCTTTTTTTGCTTGCTCTTTTCCTGACAGTGAGAACAATTAACCAGTGGAACAGCTGTCCTCCAGAAGTTGTGGGTGCTCCAACACTGGAGGTTTTTAAGAAGAGATTGGACAACTATTTTTCTAAAATGGTATAGGGTCTCCTGCTTGAGCAGGGGTTTGGACTAAAGGACCTCCAAGGTTCCTTCCAACTTTTTTATTCTGTTATTCTTTCACAAACATTTGCATGTTGTGTGAAAGTCTCTTTCTTTTGTTTTCCTTACTATTCAGGTAGTCCTTGCTGAATGACCACAACATTGACAGTTGCAGAGTCTTGGGGACATGTGACTTTCTGACAAGCAAAGTCAATGGGGAAGCCAGATTCACTTAACAAATTTGCTATTAACTTAACACTTGCAGTGATTCGCTTAGTAACTGTGGCAAGAAAGGTCATAGGTAAAGGTAAAGGTTCCCCTCACACATATGTGCTAGTCGTTCTCGACTCTAGGGGGCGGTGCTCATCTCCGTTTCCAAGCCAAAGAGCCAGTGCTATCCGAAGAAGTCTCTGTGGTCATGTGGCCGGCATGACTAAACACCAAAAGTGCATGAAACACTGTTACCTTCCCACCAAAGGTGGTCCCTATTTTTCTACTTGCATTGTTTACGTGCTTTTGAACTGCTAGGTTGGCAGAAGCTGGGACAAGTAACAGGAGCTCACTCCATTATGCAGCACTAGGGATTTGAACCGCTGAACTTTCGACTTTTCAATCGACAAGCTCTGCATCTTAGCCACCACATCCCTTTAAGAAAGGTTATAAAATGGGTCAAAACTTACTTAACACCTGTCTTGCTAAGCAATAGAAATTTTGGGCTCAATTATGGTGGTACGTCGAGGACTACCTGTATAATATATATGCATTCACGTAAGATCCCACTCAAAGAAGGCAATTATATGGTATGCAATATTATATAAAATATAATTATATGTCTCATATTTGGTGACACTATTCAAACTGTTCAATACAGTTAACATTTTTTTTCAGAGATGTGTATTTACTTACATAGCCATCCAATGCCCACTTGTCATTTTCAAGCTTGTTTACAAAACCTTCTTTAGGATTTTTAACATGATAGACTTTCAGAAGCAAATGAGCTTCTTCTTTCTTGTAAGTGCCTGTAAAGGATTATTTGAAAGCAAGTTTATACAACCATATGTGTTCAGGAAATCTGTATGTGAAAATAAATTTAATTACCCTTTCAACTTCATTTACATACAATGAGGACTAATTAGTGGTTGCTATGCAAATGTGTAACAAGGCAGATAAAATCCCTACTTTGTTACAGTAAAGCTTCTAAACTAGACCATATGTTACCTGAATGTCATGGCAATATTTTTATAACATACCCTAGTAAAGATGTGGCAATGATGAAATCAGCAGGACATTTGACAATATTTTACTTAATGATTAGCCTATCACATATAATTCTGGCCTTCAAATATTATAGAGTCCAAATAAAAGTCCTAATTTTCCCAAATTAAGTATGAACTGGACTTGTGAGTCTGTATTTGGGCATTGTCTTAACCACCCCTCCATAGAATGTTTTTCCTTTATTTCTAGCACTTCAGTAAAATACTTATTCCTTTTAAAGGGGCAAATGCGGTACTTTCAAGCTGAATATTGATTTACAAAAAGTACACAGAATTTTAAAGTTTAAATATACATTCAGGACAGTGGTGGGTTTCAAATTTTTTTACTGCCGGTTCTGTGGGTGTGGCTTGGTGGGTGTGGCATGGCTTGGTGGGAATGGCAGGGGAAGGATATTGTAAAATCTCCATTCCCACCCCACTCCAGGGGAAGGTTACTGCAAAATCCCCATTGCCTCCCAATCAGCTGGGACTTGGGAGGCAGAGAATAAATGGGGGCAGGGCCAGTCAGAATTTTTACTACCGGTTCTCTGAACTACTCAAAATTTTACTACCGGTTCTCCAGAACTGGTCAGAACCTGCTGAAACCCACCTCTGATTCAGAAACCTAGCTGTCATTCTAAATTTATGCTATTGAAAAGACAAGACATTTTTAAAAAATAATAATAAAAGTAGTTGCATATTAACCTAAAATTATTAATGGCCAATAGATGCTTAAACATTTTAAATATGACATATTTCACAGAAATGGTTACATTATCAGTAAAAAAAAATCCATGTTTTACCATTCTCATTAAAAGGGAATGATTCAAGATTAAAATGGGCTGCAGAGTACCAAAAGAAAATTATGACTATGTATACCCAAACCAAAATTCAAATGGAAATTGCAGATACTGAAAGTCATAATAAAGCTGAACTAACTAACTTAGTGTGTTAGGAAATCATAAAGTCCAAACTGGGGTGATTACATGATGTTTTGCTTAACAACTACTTTGCTTAGAGATGGAGTTTCCAGTCTCAGTTAGGGTTGTTAAACAAGGACTACTGTACATCCATGAAATGTCAATGACCCTTTAATCAGCATACCATTTGGATAGCTTTGATCACAGCTGTCCAGTTTTTAATCTCACCTGATAATTTAAGTTGCATGCTGGATGCATCAATGAAAGTAGCATTCACCTTACTGCTTGTAGCATTGAACCAGTCAACTGTAAGAGTTGCAACTTGTCTTTTCCCTAGATGCTCATAAAACCCCTTCCACAGTGAATTTATAAAAAATACATCGGAGGGAACTGAAGAAGAAATACAAAAGAAAATCACCTTGGTCTACAAACAGATGTCTTTTTTTTAATTCAACAAGTTATTCAGTACATTATTATAGCTGGGACACACAGGCGGTTCCATAATTGGTAATACTTGTCAATCTGAAATGTTAATATATCAATGGTAACACTTCTGGTAAACCTTGATGTACAGAAGTTTAGGGTTTTTTTCTGTTGTACCATGAATAATTTCAAATAAAAATAAACTAATTTCATGCATTGATTCCAAGTCCCTTCCGTTACTTAATTTAAACTCTGTTTTTTCCCATTTTCACAGTATCCCCTCCCCCAAAATGTGCATGATTTTATATACACACAAGCACACACACACACACATTTTCTTATATATTTATTCCCCTGTATTCCTTTGAATACATAATTTTGCCCACTATACATATTTCTTTCCCCCAAAAAAGTCTCCATAATGAATAGATAGGTAGGGAAATGCCAAATTAACTAAATTTGTTTTAAAATAAATTTCAAGAAACCACTGTCTCTGTCTCTCTTCCTATTTCAGTCTCTTTTCCAGCTCTTCAAAAAATACAAAAGAAGTTTTTTTAAAAAAACAAAAAACAGTGATGTTGGTCATTGTAATGAATGTTTTTGAAATAATGTATTGGAATAGCATTACATTTTTAGTTAAGAAAAGCATTCATCAATTAGAAAAAAAAATAGCTCAAGGTAGTTTGGATGCATTCTTCACAAATGGTAGACATGGTTAAATCCCATTTATTTCATTGAGAATTATACATGAAAAATTGGATACTGGTGCACAGTTTAAAATTTTCATGAAGAATTAATGGGATGTCTGATTCTCATGCCTACAATAAGACAGTGTCCTCCATATTGATTACTCTCACGGTAGCTTTGTTGCTTAAAATATAGGGCAGCTTATATGTCAGCCTCTTTTCCTCATGGTGGTAAGGTGGCCACAGATTCTTGGTTTTCTTTCATTATTTGGGAGACAAGCAAAAGCAAAACCTCTCAGTCAGCAAGGAAATAGGTGGATTGTAATGTAACATGGTATCAATTATATTGTGAAAATTAATTACGATTTAAACTCAGATTTTAGTCTTGTTGGTAGGTGAGAGAGACAGGAAGCACATTTTGTTTAAAGAGTAAAAAGACATATTGCACATTCAACACTGAAGACACACTGAAAGCATTGTAAGGTTATAACACACTGAAAAGAATGAACAGGTAGCTGGATAATTATGAACACTAGTCTTGTGACATGAATTTTTCATTTTGTAGTGTTATGGGCTAATTAGCCCTCAGGTTGAAACATCTAGGTGAGAATTATATAAACATACTTGAGCAAGTTAAATTCTTGTTCTGTCTTGGCATAGATATATGTTTCACTGGTACCTGGGTAAACTACAGTAGAGAAAACTTCATTGGGCAATGAAAGTAAGTGCTGCTAGTGTTGTTATTTTGTTTTGTGAGAGCCAAAGAGACTCCAAAGCTTACTCTACACTAAGAACTGTATAATAAATAAGCAATAATATAAAAAGGCTCTGAAATCTCTCAAAATTTTAGCATTTTCATGTAAAACCGTTTTACATGGAAATAGTAGGATTGTTCAAATCACAAGCTCTTAGGCATATTTTTTTTAAAAAAAAATATTTAATTTCTGTTTAATTTTGTGCAATTTTGTGTGGATGCCATCTGTGCATACACTTACACAACACTTACAAGCACCATGTGTCAAGGAAGAAGGAAGGAAGATTGATGGGTGTTGTTAGACATCCTTTGGAATAAGAACATATTTAAGGTTAGTGTTTTGTTTTGTAATGTGACAGCTTTTAATCTGTGACAGGTTGAATCAAAATTCAAGAACTTCTGAAAAGTTGCTTTACTTTTAAGAAAAGTTAGGAAGAAGAGAATCCCACAGACTACTGTGTTTCAAGAGGAAGGCCTATGTATAGAATCTATGGTAAAATTTAGAACTTAAATTTATTATATTTCAATTTCAGATCTCAAATTTTAATAGAAACTTTCCATTTTCAAATCATGTCCTGGCTGATTTGCCCATTACTGTCACATGGGATTTTTCTCTGTAAATCTTGTAAATCCTCTTCTGAGGCCAGGGCTATGAATTTGAAAGTTGAGCAAATCCAGGAGAAACTGAAATTTAAAACTGAACAAATTAAAATATGCAGCATTATGAAATGAATTTGATTTTTTAAATATATTTGCTTTTCTCTAGCATACTATTTATAAGATGGAAAAAGGATAATTTTTACATACGACACCTATGGTGTTCTTTAACTCCTACTTTTACGATAAGGCTCTCCATTATAGTACATTGGCGGATATAAAGCAATAGTGTCTCTAGTTTCTAATATATAATGTACAGATCTTTTAAAATCTAGTTCTAGATTGTAGTTTCTAGCAATTAGTTTCTAGTTCTAGAACGAATGCCATCTAGCTTTATTATGATAAAACTATGCATTGGCTGTGCAACTAGAGAATGCATGGGGAAACCACATGATTGAAGATATTCTGTCTATCAAGCCAAGCTGTACATGCAAGCACAGCACACCTTTTTGTTATGCATTAGAATGGCCTAATTTATTTCAGGCTTCTGAACAAGCCAGAAAAGGGGGCTATTGTTTTAAGGGGGCTATTGTATTAATATTAAACATGGTTTTTTTTCCCTTTAACGTGGCATTATCTTTTTTTCAAGCTTGCAAGGAGGCGGGAAAAAGATCTGGTTGTATTAATAAGTAGTTAAGAGGTGCACAATGTGCTTGTATGAGGTTCAGAATATTTTATGAAATCACTTTTTAATCACTTACAGCTCTATATATCATAATAGAATAACAGAGTTAGAAGCGACCTTGAATATCTTCTAGTCCAACCCCTGCTCGACCCTATATCACTATGGACAAATGGTTGCCCAATCTCTTCTTAAAAACCTCAGTGTTGGTGCACTGAATGCAACCCATTCCACTGATTAGTTGTTCTTACTGTCAAGAAATTTCTCCCTATTTCTAGTTGGATCTCTCTTTGGTAAGTTTCCATCTGTTACTTCTTGTCTTGCCCTCAGATGCTTTGGAGAATAGGTTGCCACCCTCTTCTTTTTGATATTCAAATATTGGAAGACTGCTATCATGTCACCTCTGATTCTTCTGTTCATTAGACTAGACATACTTAATTCTTGCAACTCTTCATCCTAGGTTTTAGCCTCTAACTCTCTAATCATCATTGTTGCTTTTCTCTGGACTCTTTTTAGAGTCTCAGTATATTGTTTATATCGCAGTATTGGATGCAGTGTTCCAAGTGTGATCTTACTAAAACAGTATCAAGCTATACTAACACAGCACATTATTTTGACACTCTGTTCATGCCACCTAGGACTGTATTGGCTTTTTTTGGCAGCTGCAAGCAACTGCTTTCTCACCCTTAAGTGGTTTTTCGCTAGGACTCCTAAATCCCTTTCATATTCCTTCCAAATAGAAAAATTGCATAAAGTGGCAGAGTTGGGCCTCCAGACCCCATTCACAAGTTTTGTTATGTGTGTGGGTAATGAAAATACCCTCTCAATAATGCCAAAATAATGGGTACCTTTTTTTAAAAAAGTGCAGTTTCAGAAAATTGAGCTTATATTTCAGTATTTAGGTAATTTTTTTATATCCATGATGAAGTGTTCTGATAAAGGCTAGAAGTATTTTTATTGTATGAGAAACTGCAGAAGAATTTAAGGTGCTTAGTTCTAAAACTCTTCTCGTATACAAACCTGGTGTTTTAGTTACTGTCTCATTAACTTCTCTCACTCCTTTACCTACAAGTAAAAAGACAAATTATCATTTTTATGAACATATTCTTAATTGCTGATACATAATGTTTGACTGAGGCAATTGTGTGTTTTCTGATACACCTATTATTTATGGTAAACATAGCTAAAATCTGTATTACATATTCAACCAGATATAGTTCTGTATATACTTATCAGAAAAAAATAAAACTTTCAGGACTCCAAAGTTTGCATTGTGGCAAGTTTGCTGATGGTGGGGATAATTGCTGCTCTTATTTCTAAAAAAAATATAATGTTTATATCAACCACAGTGCTGTAACAGAGAGCCTTAAACTAGTAATAATGAAGGTGTACATGTATATCTTTATACACATTGAAAAACTATAATTAAATTCTATTAAACTAATGACATAATTATAAGCCAGAAACAGCCAGGACTATGATCATATTTCTTACTATGCATCAGTGGTTGGAAAACCTCTTGGTAATAGTACTATATAACAAACAATTCAAGTTTGCTGCACTACATATGCAAATCTTTTATTTTGGAGTGCATCTCCTGCTAATCTAGTAGCATCATAATTTGATGCATCTTAACTCACAATGGCCAATGACCTGTGTTTAGGAATGTACACTATTACTAGGTAGGAAAGAGGACTTTCTGAAGTGCAACAAGGAAAAACAGGCAGGCATTCAGAAAATAGTCCTGCCTCATCATGTTCCTATTTGGAAAGGGCCAGCATTTTAAGTACAGTAATAAACAAAAAGAAACAACAGCTATCTTTAAAGTGTTGAATCCAGAAAGCATAGAGCTGTAAAGAGGAATTCTCATCAAATCACCCTTTTTGCTTGTATGTTAATTTCTATTTTTTTTTTAAAAAAAACACCATATAGATTTATAGGAAAGCTTGTTTATTTCTCATTAGGTGAAAAACATGCAACCTCATATTTATTTTACAAGTGGATTTCTTGCAGATGTTCAGAGGAAGTTTATTTACATATTGAACTTGTATTATATGCACATCAAAGACTAAAAGACACACATGAATAACTAAGACAGTGACATAGAGATTAGTAATGTATGTGTTGGATTAAGACTTGGCAACCTATAACTCAGCAGATAGTCCTGAATCCTTAACTCTCACCAGATGCAGCATGGCCAATGTTACTTTAGCACACCTAGAAAGCCATAGCTTGCTCATTCTTAGCTCATTCCAAATAAAGTTTTTTTCACATTGTAGTATATGATGGCTATTTATTTCTCATCTTTCTATAAGAGGGAGACCACACGAAGACTTTCAGATTATCCAGCTCACCTATAGGAACCTATAGCAAACAACATCAAGAGCTGTGGTGATATCCTTCTGGAGCAAGCTGGGCTTTACTGTAGTGGATTGGAGTATGATTGTTATATGATTCTCGACAAGCCAACAGTTACAAGTAAAAAGCTATTTTATTCCATAAATGGAGACATACAATCAGTTTTGAGAGAGATACATTCTAAAAGTGATCTATGCTACAAGTCCAGGCAGCAAAATCAGATCCCCTTTTCTTCAAAGAAGAATGTTTCCATTATTAGGCCTATAGCACTAAAAGACATTAGGAAGGAAGCATGAGTGAACACAAACCAACATGTGAGACTTTAGGATGTTGCTTGACAATAAAATCTGCTTACCATCTTAGAGGAAGAATACACATGCTTAAAAGATACATAAAATGGCATTTTTATTAATTAGAAATGCAAATGAATAAACCTATTTTGGAAAATTGACTATTCAGGAAAGTAGAGGTAAAGTTCAAAATAAGAACATGAGCAGTGCCCTGCTGTCTATGTCATCCACCAAACTCTTCTCACATTAGCCAACAAACTACACAAGGAAGCCCTTGGTTTCCCCAGAAGATGCCTTCAGAGGCAGCCACACTACCATTAAGGCCATTAAGGTCAATAGCCATTGATTTCCGTGAATTTCATGAATTTATTCAACATTTTGGAAGCCAGCCAAACTATTAGTTGACACTCATTTTGTGTTAGCAAATTCTAAAGTTTAATTAAAAGTTCTGTATTTTTTCTTTTTGTCTAAGGATGGTTCCAGGATTCAACTTCATAGGGTAATCTCTGGTTCTACTACTTTAGGAAGGTGAAAATATATTAATCTTGTCCACTTTATCCACATTGTGCACAATTTTATACATCTCAATCATTCACCTTCTTTCTAGACTAAAAATTCCCAAATGTTCCAACCTTTCCTCATACAGAAGCTGCTCCATCTTAGTTGCCCTTTTCTGAACTATATCATTTATTCTAATATTCCAGAGGTGTTTACACTGTTGATTTACATCAAGGGCATTACAATGTTGGCATCTCCATTTTCAATATCATTTCTAATTATTCCTAACAAGCTTTTGGCCTTTTTACAGCAGATGCACACCCTGCATTGAAACCATCATTGAAATGTTTACCATTACTCCAAGAGCTCTTCCCTCATCAATCACTGTTATTTCTGAGGTAATTAGTTTGTATGAGTAGTTAATATTTTGGCTCCAACGTGAATTATTTTATCCTTGTTAATACTGAATGTCATTTGACATTTTGATGCCCATTTCCCTATTGCACAGAGATATTTATTGCTTTTTCCACTCTGAACAGTTAGGTGTCACTGGCAAACTTGGTTAGACCACTGATCATGCCCAATTCCAGAACTTTTATAAATACTTTTATAAAGTATCAGTCCCCAGACAAAAGGCAAAGAAAAGGAATTGATTCTCTTATTTGAATGGAGGGGTTTTTTTTGGGGGGGGTGTCTTTTAAGTCTGAATTTTAGCTCCTCCTCTGTCTCAGAGGCTGGAACAGGAAGTCAAGTAGCTAGCACAAACTTCACCAAGCATATGGATAAATTTCCTCCAAAATTTCACATTTAACTCCGTCTCTTCACCATTCTTTTTTATGGACAATTTCTAACCAAATTTCCCTAGCTAGAACTTTCTGTTTCACTTCTCCTCTGATCAGCTCCAGGCAGCAGCCCAAGCAACCTCTTAGCCTTAATAGACTTAATTATGCATGATTTATGTACGTCTATGAGTATAATTCTGAAGTAATGCCGTTTGACCCTAAAAAACAACCTGAAGATCTTGAGGAGTAACTTTGAGGAGACTGTTAATTTTTGTCATTCACTTTCCCTTTTTCCCTCCTTTTGTATCCTTTATAAATGATTCTATTTCACTATTTCTTTGATATTAGCGTAACTCTTGTCACACAGTGAGTTCTCATGGCGAATTGGCCATGTGAATTGGCCACAGTAAATTGGACATGGCAAGTTAGCTGAGGTGAGTTGGCTGCGGCGAGTTGGCCATAGTGAACTGTCATAGACCCTAGTTAGTATCAACTTTCCTCTTTCCCATTTGAGAATTTAAGATTTATAGTTGCAAATACCAGATGGTTTGTGGAAAGTATTACTAGAATTACAAATGTGGTGGCTCTAATTTGCTATTTGTCTAGTATGATAACAAAAGATAAATCATTTACACCATCTTCTTCTTGTGGATAAAATCAATCATGTCTGCTGAGGCTTTTTCCATGTTCAAGTATGAATCGAGATTTTTTTCCCATTGGCATCAAAAAGCCACAAACATTCCTTTCTTATAAATGTAAACTCTTAAAGTAGAACCAAACAAGTAGGCAACATTTATTGCCAAAAAAAGTAAATCTTTTATTCCCATAAGAAATTAGGATAACTTTATATTGACAGTTGTCCTTGAATCAAAAACATTTATTTATCAGATTTATATTCTGCCTTTTATTCAGAAGCTTATAGGCATACATTTCCATCCTCCTATTCACCTTTACAACAATCGTGTGAAAAATGTTTGACTGAGATACAGACTGTTCCAAAGTCCTCAGTAACCTACCTCTCCCACTCCTAGTCTAACATCTGACACTCTACTGGATAAATTAAACAATCCTTCTATTTGTTAGTATTAACTTTTATAATTATAAAGCCTGTACATCTGGGCAATTATTTATAGTGCTTCCTTGAAATTAATCTAACCCTCATGTTTTCTTAATTGGTAATATGAATACCTGAGACTGAAAGGAATCTGCTTGCACCTTTTCCAATTAACAAATGTTATTAAAAAACAGAAGCTGCATGCCTTCTAATAAAATGTGTTGATCTGAGAGACATGAGATATATGAGATACATCTAAATTGCTTCCTTTCACCTTCTCTAATTTCAAGAGTATTAATACAAAGGAAGCGGAAAGGGACAACCTACATTCATAGATTATTTTGCAAAATTGCTGACTGTTGTGATCAAGACTTCTACCTGCTTAGTATCCACAATATATCTTAAACAATCAAACTTTCTCAGCATGGTGAATCTTTCAATAACTAAAGCAAAGTGAAAGACATAATTACTCCTCAGAACTTGCCTTATTTCTAAAAGTACTTGTACACTTTGATCATCTCTCCATCAATGTAGTACTATTTTTTGTAAAATATCAACAAATAAATTTCCCCCTTTCCCCTTTGTTTCTCCTTGCTGAGCAGAAATTTTAATAAGTCAACATTTCACTAGTGATGTTTCTGGAAGTAGCAACATAAAACAAGAGGGAATGCTACCTTTGGAATCTAAGCAACTCTAAGATGTCTCAACAGCTCATGACACTCTTTGCCAAAGTTTCCCTCATGGCCAATCCAACAGATGAATACCTATTATATGTTAGTACTGCAGAATATTTAAATAATATTAATAAGTTAATATTATATATATATATTAAGTTAATATTTAGATATTAATTTCTATCTTGAATATAGAAGACATTATTTGTTTTCATTATTTTATGACTCCATTTTTCAGGAAGATAATATCTAATATGATTAAAATATGATGAGATAGATAGATAGATGATAGATAGATAGATAGATAGATAGATAGATAGATAGATAGATAGGTAGGTAGGTAGATAGGATAGATAGATAGGTAGGTAGGTAGGTAGGATAGATATATTTTAAACATTTTAAATAACTTAGAAATTGACCTTATAAACTATTAAACTTTACCATTAATTTATCAGTG
Organism: Ahaetulla prasina; assembly: GCF_028640845.1. NCBI lineage: Eukaryota > Metazoa > Chordata > Lepidosauria > Squamata > Colubridae > Ahaetulla > Ahaetulla prasina. The sequence goes on along the minus strand of NC_080539.1, from coordinate 144,822,569 downwards.
ACTTACTTTTACAAACAGGTGATTTTCCTGTCCATTTCATGTCTGGTTTACATGTCCGGTGTTCTGATCCACCAGCAAGAAAAAATCCCGGCTGACACGTATATACCAGAGTGTAGCCTAGTGTAGGTAGATCTATTGCTTTTACGTCTACATTCGCTGGCGTCTCTGGCTGTCTGCAACCATGAGCTGAAAAAGTTTTAAAAGCTAATGAAATATTCTAAAAAACCCAGCAGAAATTAGACCATTTGTAGGATAAGTGATAAACATTTTATTACTTTATACTTTTGCTTGGAAAAACATATTATTAACATATCATTGTTATATATTTCTCTATGCTGCTAATAAAAAAACAATGTATGAGAGCAATATGAAAAAGCTGAAACTGAATGTGCTGTGACACTCCGCATTGTCCTGCACATGATGCACTGACAATCATTAGGAGGTAACAAGGAAAAAGAGAAGAAAAAAACAAGCTGCTTAACTGCAGTTATAGCTCTTGGAGTGGCCGTCTGTGCTTCCACAAACAGGCTTATTATTCTTTTGAAAACATTCTGAATGAAATTTTTCTTGGTGGTCCTTGACTGCTCCATCCTACTGTACATGCCTGAAGAAGCTGCCTAAATTCCTTGAGCAAACACCTCCCCACCCGTCCCCAGTCAAAAGGAGAATCACGCAAATGAAAGGCTATTTAAAGAATTATAGTTACAGGCAAGCAACCTGCTTTTCCTTTATTGTGGTCTCTTGTATCACATACTAGAAAGACTAGCAAAGTATGCTGAGGCAATTAATGAAGCAAGCATCAAAGCAACCTGGATAGTGAGGCAAGGAAGAGGGAACAAAGATTGATGGCTGGGACCAGTTATGTCTTATAAAGCTATTGTCCAATCAGAAAGGCCCCACATGGAATGAAATGTATTAATCTTTCTTAAACAGATAATTCTCTCTGAAGAAACTCACAATCCTTGCTGTGAAAAAACTATAAAGTAGAAGCAGCAGTATTTGTGTAAAGTTCACCAAGTAGTTAAGAATTGGAGTAGACTTTAATGAAGTGCTTGGGGAAGAAAATATATCAGCAAAATGGTATCATAGTAAAGTGAAAAGTGGAATCATGAATAGGAAGTTAATATGGGGGTACACTATTTCCTTGTTCTTATGGAATACTATACAAAATGGATCAATTCTGAAAGTTCTCTACTCACTTGCATAGTGTGGAATAGGACTGTCTTAAAGAAAAGCCAGCTTCATCATCAAAAGACATAAAATGGATGAGACAATAGAAATATTCCCCCCCCCCAAATTGTACTGGCATTATGGAAGCTGTTAAGTTTGGGCAATGACGAGGCAGGAGACCATACAAGTGACAACAGCTCTTTAGTTTATTGTGACCCAGCAAAAGACCAACAGCAAAAACCCCTCTTTAAATACTATTTTGGCTGAGGCATCAGCCAATCAGCAATGTGCTTGTTCCCACCCAAACTTCCCTCCTAAAGTTTAAATACATAACACTCTTCCCCTCCCAGAACGCATTGAGCCACTTCTTTGCATGGAATTTGCATGTTATTTTTCCACGTAGTCACACAGGTAGACAGGGCGTCTCCTAACTCTTTCTGACCTGCGCAATTCATTCCCTGGGAGTGAGTCGAGCTGGTCGGAGGGACTGTTTGTTCCTCCCAGCTCCTCCTCTGGGCCCTCCGGCCCTGGATTACTTGCAGAGTCGTCCCTGCAGTCTTCAGGAGGAACCGGTTGGCGTCGCTGGACTTCTTCAAATTCAGATAAGTCCTCCGATCGCCGCGGGTTTGAGTTAGCTGTTGGTTCAAATGTTTGGTAGTCAGGGTCTGGTTGTGCGGTTTCTGGTTTGTTTTGTACTCTTCTACGTAATTGATCTATGTGGCGCCTCCATACTCGGCCATCCCCCAGGTCCACTATATATGATTTTGGACCTGTTACTCCAGTGATTGTTCCTTTAAGCCATGTTGGGCCTTCACTATAGTTATGTGCCCACACTGAATCACCCATTGTCATTTCCCTGGTTTTTTCGTGGATGCCTTGGTACCTGTCAGGGGTGTATGTTGGGTTTAATCGATCTAAGGGACACCTTAGTTTTCTACCCATCAATAGTTCAGATGGGCTGCGCCCTGTGGCTACACAGGGGGTTCTGTGTTGTACTGCTAGAAAGGTATCGATTTTGGCTTGCCAATCACCGGGGGTGATTCTAGATAGCGCTTCCTTGGCACTACGAATGAATCGTTCTGCAAGTCCGTTCGTCGCCGGGTGGAAAGGCGCCGAGAGGACATGTCGGATGCCCTCTTCTGCTAAGTACCCTTCGAATTGGGTAGCCATGAATTGCGGGCCGTTGTCGGACACTAGGGTGTCTGCAACCCGCGTGTTACAAAAAGGTGCCGCAACGTTGTAATTACTGCTTCGGCTGTTGTGGATTTCATGAGCAGTATTTCTAACCACTTTGAAAATGCGTCTACCACGATTAAAAAGGTCTGCCCATGGAATGGCCCGGCAAAGTCTATGTGGATCCTGGACCAAGGACCCTGGGGTTTCTCCCACTCTCTTATGGGGGCTGTTGGGGGTAGTGGCCTTGACTCTTGGCAGGCCTGGCATTTTCCTACCCTATCGCTAATGTCTTTATCCATTTGTGGCCATCACACATAACTCCTCGCCAGGCTTTTCATCCTCACAATTCCCGGGTGCCCCACATGTAACAGTTCCAACACATTTTCTCGCAGTTTCTCTGGAATAACCACTCTATCCCCCCATAACAGACAACCCCCTTGAACCGACAGTTCCAAGCATTTTTTTGTAAAGTCCTTGAAACAATCTCCCGGTGCATTGGGCCATCCCCTCTGTACCCAACCGATTACAGTCCTTATAATAATGTCTCTGTATGATGCCCTAGTCACTTCCTTAGAAGTGACCGGGCCGGAGTCTAGAGAGTCAGTTAGTAGGATGGGTGCCCCTGGGGTCGGGTCTTTGATCATCTCTGGTAAGGGGCATCTACTTAAAGCGTCTGCGTGTCCTAAGTCCTTCCCTGGACGATGGGACAATTTGTACGAGTACGCTGCCAGGAATATAGTCCAACGTGTCATTCTGGCCGATAATGCAACCAGAGTTGGACGGTCCCCCGCCAGAAGTCCCAATAGTGGTCTGTGGTCTGTTATTATTTCGAATTGTCGCCCAAATAGGTATTCGTGGAATTTTTTAACTCCCAAAACTATGGCCAGGGCCTCTCTATCTAGCTGGCTGTAGTTTCTTTCTGCTGCTGACATCGTACGTGAGAAATATGCTATGGGGGCTTCCGATCCGTTCGGTAACCTATGGCTGAGGACAGCCCCTACCCCGTAGGGTGACGCATCGCAGACTAGCACTAGTGGCAATGTCCCGTTGTATTGGATTAGCAGGCTATCACTGGACAAGAGGTTTTTAACGCCCTCGAATGCCCTAGCCTCAGCCTTGCCCCACGACCAGTCTTTTTTGCTAATAGCTTGTGCAGCGGCTCTGCTTCTGTTGCCTTATTTCACAAGAAAACCGCGTAGAAATTCACAAGCCCCAAAAATGCCTGTAACTCAGCCTTATTTTTGGGAGCCGGAGCCTTTTTGATGGCTCGCACTTTGCTCTCCGTGGGGTGGATTCCTTCTCTGTCTATTTGGTAACCCAAGAATTCTACGGACTCAACTTCTATCTGGCATTTGTTGAGCTTGACCTTAAGTCCAGCAGACCTGAAAATGCCCAAAACTTTCCGTAGTTTGGTCCCTAACTCATCTAGGTTCTCTGCTGAAACTAGTACGTCGTCAAAATATGGTACGACCCCCAGTATTCCCTGTAACAGACGTTCCATTAGATTTTGGAACAACCCTGGGGCTACGCTGACTCCAAACTGGAGTCGAGTGCATTTGAATGCGCCTCGATGCGTTACTATCGTTTGTGCCTCGGCTGTGTCATTATCTACGGGCAATTGTTGGTAGGCTTGGGCCAAATCGAGTTTGGCGAAGACCTGCCCTTGCCCCAATGAGTGTAACAGATGTTGCACTACGGGAACGGGGTATGCGCTCTTTTGCAACACCTTGTTAAGCATTGCCTTGTAGTCAGCACAAATCCGGACCGATCCGTCTGGCTTTACTGGAGTTACAATTGGCGTCTCCCATTTGGCGTGGTCGACAGGGACTAGGATGCCCTGGTTTACTAGTTTGTCTAATTCCCGGTCAATCTTGGGCTTAAGGGCGAAGGGGACCCGCCTAGCCTTTAACCTAATGGGAGCCACCTGGGGATCTAAATTAAATGAAATAGGGGTCCCCACGTACTTGCCCAGGCAGTCCTGGAAGACGTCCTCGAATTCTTTCAGCAGTTCATCCTTTAGGGTGACTCCACTTCTGTGAACCCCGGTCACTTCCATCCCCAGGGCTCTGAACCAGTCCAGGCCTAACAAGCTCGGAAGGTTTCCATCTACGATGGTGATCGGTAGAGTTTTCTTAAAATTTCCGTATCTCACTTTGATGGACGTGACTCCTCGAACAGGGATCCGGTTTCCCTGGTAGTCTTGCACCCTCAGCGTTTGGGTTTGCAGCTGGCGTTTCGCGACCTCTGGCAGGTTCCTCGCGACGGTGTCCCAGGACATGATCGTGATCGATGATCCGGTGTCCACTTCCATCTTACACAGCACTCCTTCGATGTGCATTTGTGTAAATATCTTTTTTTCTATTCGCGTTGATGCGTGACCCACTCGTACAGTTGTTTGGTTCAATTTTGTGCCTCTTTTGGATGAGCCAATCCCTGGCTGTCTCGTCGATCCAGCGCTCTGCTGATTGGCCGGTTTGAATTTTGGGCGGGACGGTTGAGGGCCTCAACAGGCCTGTGCGATGTGCCCTTTCTTTTCGCACCGCCGGCAAATTGCGTCCTTGAATCTGCAATTTTGTCATTGGTGTTGGCCTCCGCAGCTCACACACTCATCCCTGTCGCCTCTCTCTGCCCGTCCGGTATGGAAGACCTCTTCTTCTTCCTCGCCCCCAGATTCGGCCTCGACGACTTCGCTGTGGACTGGCGTTGCTTTCGTGCCGGTATCGCGGTGTGTTTGGTTTCTGTAGGGTTTCCGCCGCTTTGGTGGACATCTCGTGTGCCTTGCCTCGTCCAGGGCCAGGGCCAGGGTTAGGTTGCTTTTGGACAGCAACCTCCTCTGTAAACGAATGTCCCGGACCCCAAATGTCCCGGACCCCAAATGTCCCGGACCCCAACAACTCACAAATGAGTTGTTCCAGTAGGGAGTCATCCAAATCCCGGTACTCACAGTGGTTCACGGCTTTCCTTAATGCGGCCATGTACACGCTTATCGATTCGCCCTCTCGCTGAACTCGCTGTCTTAGCTCGAAACGCTGAACAAACTTCGACGGCACCGGAGCATAGTGCGCCTTCAGTGTCATCTGCAGCGTTTGCCATGGCACTGACTGTACCGGCGTTGGTTCCGACAGCGATTCGGCGGTATCGAAAACCTCTGGTCCGCAGTGACTTAGGAAGTAAGCCCGCTTCCGATTGTCCGAGACTCCCTTTAGCTCGTTTGCTTCGAGGAAACACTCGAAACGAGCCATGTACGACCCCCATTTCTCCTTGGCCGGGTCAAATGGTGCTGGCGGTGTATAGCTGGACATGGCTATGTAACCGCTTCCGATGCTGGCTGGGTTTTGCAAATCCATGCTCCTTCAGCTCTTTTCCTGGTCTCGCTGCCTCAGTATCCCACCTTCGTCGCCAATGTTAAGTTTGGGCAATGACGAGGCAGGAGACCATACAAGTGACAACAGCTCTTTAGTTTATTGTGACCCAGCAAAAGACCAACAGCAAAACCCCCTCTTTAAATTCTATTTTGGCTGAGGCATCAGCCAATCAGCAACGTGCTTGTTCCTGCCCAAACTTCCTTCCTAAAGTTTAAATACATAACAGAAGCCTTCTAAAAATTATCTTTAAAATAGTTTGAATATACAGTATTGAGTCCGGTTGAAGTATGGAAAGCACTAATCACTGCTAAGTAAATTTTTTAAGAGATGGGAAATTTCAAATGCTGAATTTAAACAGCTGATAAAATCTCAAATCAATCATTAATGATAAAAGAGCAAAATAAAATAGGAAAAAAGCAAAAGCTTTTTTTTTTTTGGTTTACATTTATATCCCGCCCTTCTCCGAAGACTCAGGGCGGCTTACAGTGTATAAGGCAATTTCACTAGCCTCCAAGGACTTCCATACTGATGTTTTCTCTACAGCTCTAAAAATAGGCGTTGCCTCTTGTGTTGTGTGCAGCCCAGTTGATCTGCCATACTATCATCCACTGAGTCCAAATCTCAGCATAGCATAGAACTCCTTGGTGCATTGTGTGCAGCACGACTAGTTGCAATTGTCTCTCATTTCACTCATGTGACAACTCTACTTTGCAGAGCTTACTGCTTAACTTCTGGGAGCTATTCACCCATAAAGCCCTACATGGCTTGGAGCCTGAATATATATGGTATCTTCTTTTTCTGATTTTTCTGCCCATCCAGTAAGATTTGGAAGGGCAGCTATATTTCTGTTCCCATCAACAAGGCAATGTCTTCTTCTGGATGGAAGTAGTGCATTACCTGCAGTCACCCCTACTCTTTGGAATAGCACTGTCCCTGAATTTTATTTGGTCCTAGCTCTTCAGGAAAGCTCTGAAGATTTTGCTGTTTTAACAAGCCCTGGAACAGGGTGCTTTATGAACTCACTGGTATATATATTGTTTCTCCAGTGTAGGTGTTTAATATTTGGTTATTGTTTGCTTAAAGCAGGATTAAACTGCTTTAAGTTGTTTTTAGTCTTTGTACAATGCTTTGGAACTGATATTAGTTACATACAATAATAAGCTAACTTCTGAGAAGCAAGATCTGCAATAAAAAAATAATGTGTACAATAGTCTTCCTGAAAAGATTTTGGATGCCTAAAGCCTGACCAAAGGAAAAAAAAATGCTTTTAATGCCTGTAATGCTGTTGCTACTTAGGAACTAGTCAGCTGATGGATGTTGAATCGGGAAGCTGTTATCTCTCTTCAAGCATGGCAGTTTGTGCATATTGGATTCAATCAACCAAAGTCCCATAAGATGGGCCAGGTTCCCAACTTACAAGCTTATTTTCATTCCATTTCATTTCATCATGCTTATGCTTATATATACTGTTGGACAAATAAAATAAATAAAATAAAAATAAAATAAAAGCTCATTGGCTTTGATGTGGATTATCCAGTGTTTACTCAAAAACCATGTTTTGAATTATATGGCTAGCCACTGGGGGGGGGGGCAATGTAAGTCAGGCAGCAGCTGGCTCCGATGATTATAGCAACCGGTTATATTGGGAGAAATGCTCAAGAGATGCCATGAAATTTATCCCCAGGAAAACATAATCTGATGTATACACTAAAATGACTTTTTTCCCCCTCTCATAAAGACAAGAAATGCCCAGTTCTTTCCCCACTGAATACTTGGGTACCCAGATCATCCTGCCTCTACTTTTTTTTTTTTTCTGCAGGACCCTAGCCTGCCTCTTCTCCTTCCCCACAGCTGCATCTGATTACCTTCCTGTCCAAGAAACTCAGAGGAAAACTAATCCAATATATAGCTGCTGTATGCTATGAAGCATAGAGGCCAGTCAAGGAATAAAAGAAAGTCTCATCATTTTTATATAAAACTTAAGAGATATCTCTCCCAAAGTAGAAAACCTACATCTCATTGAATGCCTGCTATTATTTGGTATCAACTATTAAGGATGCTGATACCATCAACATAGCGTAGGATAACTCAATGATCCCCCATTTGATTGTTTTTTCATCAGGAAAACAGTCACAATATATGGCTATTCTAGGCCCATGCGGTATTTTCTTTAGCAATGGTTAGATGAAACCTCAGTGCTTCAAAGCTGAGATTGGTATCTCAAGTATTTCTCCACTGTTACAATTGCACTGTTGTTACACAACATTTCTCTGATCAATGTAACCAAAACAGAAGGTTTTCTGTAATTTAATACTGATATCTTCAATCATTTAGACTACCTTTTCATCTTGGTCCTTGGATAGCTGAACCAATATGAATGATTGCCTTATATCTGGTTTGTGAAGCAACAATGACTTAAGCCAACTGGGATGGCCTTCAATCAAACAGAAAGACAAAGATTTCCTATCTGAGGATGGCAGCTTATTGACATGATTAACCCATTTTCTAAAGCTGGCCTTCAAGGCCATAGAAATAAGTAATAGGATTGGCAGAAAACAATCCACTGGAACATTTTTAAAAAACATCAATGAGATTCATGAAACCGACCAACAATACAATGGAAAACATAATTGAAATAAGTCAACTATTAGTCTACTCTCATAATAAGATAAAACATTCCCAGCTACAGTTAAAAGGAATTTGGGTAAATAAATCGTAAATCCTACTATCATTTATTTTATTTATTTATTAATCATACTTTTATACCGCACCATCTCCCGTAGGACTCAGAGCGGTTCACAGGCATATTAAAAAACAGTATAATAAATAAGCATTAAAAACCCAATTAAAACTAAATATTATCATGGCCAAATCACTAAAAATGATAAAAAACCCATTAAAAAAACCTTATAATTTAGTTAAAACATTTTATTCTTAGGCTAGTCCAGCGCGCTGAAATAATAAAGTCTTCAGTTCATGTCTGAAGGTCCGGACATGCACAGTGGGTGGGAGCATTCATGGACTAAGAAAACAATTCACTTCAAGAATATTCATGTGTGTGAATCACAGATATTACAAAGAAGAAACTAAAGTATTTTGCAAATTAGACAGTGATCCATAATGTTATTTGGGGATCTGTTTTCTCTCTGCCCATTTCAAAAATGTTTTCTCTGTTAAATATATTTATTATGAACTACTAAAAAATAAGTTTCTACTATGTTACATTGGTTATGGCTGCACTGTAACAATGTTTTCCCTTTGTAAACATTTTATTTGAAATAAGATAAGCAACTAAGTTTAATTTTGTTTTCCATCAAAGTACTTTCTAAATATGCATTTTGATGGCTTCTAATTGACAGGAAATCCCAAAACATTGGATGACATCCATTTCTCAAGATAAAAGATGCAGACAAATTGGCACTGAATCTTTGGATATATAGCAAAATTGGGGAAGTAAAGCAAATATTTTACTGAAAAAAAAGACATCCTTGTTGCAACTGCATAGCTATATGTTCACAACTTTATCTCCCCCCTTCATTATTTTATCAACATGCACTTGTATGTTAATATAGGGAGAGAAAAAGGAAAAAATTAGAAGCAAACAAAAGCTGGGAAACCCCAATGGAAACATGTACTGATAATGATAAGCAGATATTGATTGGGAGATTATCACGAAAAATATGTGTCAGTAAATTGACAATACATAATCAATTGGGATGCGGTGGCTTAATGAGTAAGACACTGAGCTTGTTGATCGAAGGTTGGCAGTTCAGTGGGTTGAATCCCTAGTGCCGTGTAATGGGGTGAGCTCCCGTTACTTGTCCCAGCTTCTGCCAACCTAGCAGTTCGAAAGCACATAAAAAATGCAAGTAGAAAAATAGGGACCATCTTTGGTGGGAAGGTAACAGTGTTCCGTGTGCCTTTGGCATTGAGTCATGCTGGCCACATGACCACAGAGACGTCTTTGGACAGCGCTGGCTCTTTGGTTTTGAAACGGAGATGAGCACTGCCCCCTAGAGTCGGCAACGACTAGCATGTATGTGCGAGGGGAACCTTTATCTTTACCTTAATCAATTGGGAGACTTTTTAAGATTTTATCTTAAAAGAAAGATACCTAGAATTCAGAATTTCCAAATCTAGAGAGTCATACTTGGGAAAGCTGAAATCTAAGAAATTTAGAGCAGTCACTGATTTTGTTAGAAGAATTATAGACCATGTGGTTTACATTATATGTAAATATCCTGCCCCCCTCCCCCCCCAAAAAAAACCCCACCAGGATTGTTTCAGATCCATTGGAACATATTAGGCAAATCAGTTTGTAGGTAATGTCAAATATTATAAAAATGAATACTATCTTGCTTTTTTAAAAAAAAACATGTTAGTGACTGCTTTGTTTTACTTACAAATACATTCAGGTTGTATGCCACTCCAAGTTAAATTTGAAAGACAAGTTCTTGTAGTAGAGCCCTGAATATGATAACCCTTTCTACATCTGAAGAAGATCCTGCTCCCTACCTGAAAAATAAAAAGGAGAAATTATGGAAAATTGTTAAAAGCAAATTCTTTTTTTAAAAAAAAACACCTAATTTTTTAATTTTTAACTAAACTACTTATACTGTTGATTTCTGTATAATAAACGGGTGCCTTTCTCCCCACTGCATGTTTAGAGTAAGAGGTCTGCAGTAAAGAATAGACAAATGATGTTTGAATCATAGGTCTGTCACAACATAATTATAACAAATAATCAACTCCCTTGTATTCAACATATTGTTTTTCCTCCTCCCCCCCTTTTTTGGGGTTGTATTTGGCAGAATAAAGATCAGTGGTTTCATCTCAAGAAGGCTAAGTAATTATAATGGAAAGTTAGATAATATTTTCTTCAAAATCAATTGGCTTAACAAATAAACAAATTTGATGGCGAAAGTACCCTTTCCATCATACAGGCAAACCTCATAGTATTGTCCTACCATTTTAATAATAATACCCTGTTTTCCCCAAAATAAGCTATCCCCTGATAATAAGCCCGATAGGGCTTTTGAGCACATGGCAATAAGGCCAAGTGCTTATTTCAGGGTTCAAAAAAATATAAGACAGGGTCTTATTTTCAGGGAAACACAGTATATGATAGGAACCAACAGCCTAGAAGAAGCACATTGTCTTCTTAATTACTCTAAGATCTTTGCAAAGTTATTGTAATAGATTTTAATGAATCCATGCATCTGCAGAAGGATAATTATGATGTTTATTTATTCAATGCCAATTACTTGGTCTGTAACTCTGATATTCTTGGGCGGAAATGTTCTTTTACATTTTGATTGGGAATGTTGCAGTATAGCTTTACATTTAAATTTTCCACTGGAATTAATGGAGAAGACATCATGAAAATGATGGAACAGGCATTTCAAAATGTACTGATGGACAAATGTGATATTTACCTTCAGTCACAATCTATGTTATTACAAGTATGAAAGTATGCAGCCGTATCTCTAGTTCCTCTATTATTTACAATATTTGTTCAATATGATTTTGTATACTCCTTTTCCTAATGTATGGATTGGATCTGCGGTTTTCTCATATGCACAAATTTAACAAGATTTTTATATTTCAAGATAAATTATATTTTGATGAGTACATTGGAAAACTCTGAGAAAGATATTAACTAAAAAATTATTGAGATACAGTTCACAAATTAGACTGCAAACCACAAATTAGGTCTGTTCATTTTGATATTTCAGTTAAGTGAAGTTCTCCTTATTCCCAATAAAAATGATAAAGAATTTTAAATGCCAATGAAGAAAAGACTAAGACGGCACAAGACGTAGATTTCTAGGGAAATCAAAATTGATCATCCTAAACTATACAATGAGAGCCAATTTGGTGTTAATGGTGAAAACAACAGTTTAAAAATAGGGAGACTATGAGTTGTAGCCCTATTTTAGGCATAAAGATAGTGACCTTAGTTTGGCCACTGTCTCTCAGTCTAGAAAGAAAATAATGCAAACCACTTCTGAAAATTTTGCTGATGCCAGGAATCAATACTGACTCAAAGATATAGAAAATCATACAAATACACATACTCAAAATGTAATAGCAAAAATAAACCCTGAACAATACCTCATAACCTGTGGAGCTATTCTGGATTCCATAATGTGGTGTTCCAGGGTCTGGGCAGCTGTTATGAGCAGGATCTATAGTTGAAAACATATGAGGTATGAAATGGATTAGTAGATTCTGATGAATAAGGGCATGTTAAAAATTATTTCCAAATTTTGAAAGAATATGTGTACGTTCAAGTCATGACTATAATAAAAAGTGTATTTAATAAAGTGATAACAGATGGCGGTTGAATGGAAAATTAAAGTTATATCTCTTAATTAATTCTAGACACACTTTTCACTGAATCAAGGACATCAAGCATTATGTAAGCATAATGTAGAAGGAAAGTATTGGGATCAGATCACAGAAATTAATTGCTTTCTTTGTAGATCTCTAAACCCTAACAAATTGTTTTGAAGCAAATCTCAAATCCTCCTGTTATGCACAATCTCTAGGTCGGGTCCAGCATGGACAAAGGAGCAGACTCACTTATAAAATCACTTATGTTAGCCTGATTAACACTCCAATCAGATTTAGGGAATACAGGGAAGATTGTAGCAAGATATCGGAAATAGGCTTCCTTCAATAGTACTCAATACTATGCTGCATTTATTGTATTGATCCCTTTGAACATTTGACCACTCTTTTAATTCTAGTGGCATAAAATCTGTACATATGTTTACATGTGACTTTAAACAAAACTTTTGTATGTGTAGGCATAGGATATTGTTATCAAAGCTGCTTACTGTTTAATTATCCTTTAAAACTTGATTATGAATGAAACATTGAGGTTATTGAGGAAACAGGTTATTTTTTGCTATGTGAATATGGAGGCTTTACACCGTAACTAGAATAAGTATTAAAGTTCTGTTTCTCAGTGCACCATGACCAATAAAAGACCAATAAATATTTTCATTTTATTTATTAAACTTATGTGCTGCCTATCTCACCTAGAGGATGACAGAGGAAACTGGGGGATCCAGCAGTGAATTCCCACTGGAGGAAAGAGAGGCAGTGAGTGCCAATTTCCCCTGTTATGCTCTGTTCCACTTCATTAGGGCATTCATAAGGGCATCTGTTCAGGATGCATGCAGGTTTACAGAAGGAAGAATTAGGAAAGAATCACTGGCAGTCTCACATTGTTAGTAGAACTCTGTTGAGGTCGAATTCCTGAACAACTTCAACAATAATATTAATGATGCTAGCATTAAAAAAAAAATAAAGGCAAAGGTAGTAACAAAATGCTAGTGCCTTTCAGCTGTAACAAAATGTACATGTATTTAATAAAAGTAGCATTTTGTTAAAAAGGGAAAAAAAATGTTCTGAAGTTGTGGTAATTTCATCAGTACATAATCTAGTCCATGTTAAGGAAGAGTTTTGTAATATGATAATTATTCCAATAAAAGAGAATATTTGTTGCTCAGGGTTGAACTGTGGGGTCTTTGAGCTTGGTTGTTTTCTTGCAGATGTTTCATTAGCCAGCAAGATAACAAAATTAGTTCTAAGAGAGGGATTTCCTCTCTGTTTATACGTAAATGGCTTGCCCTGTCAGTGTTGATGGGAGTGTTTTTGGTGATTCCTTAATTTGGCTGTTGTTGACTGAGTTGGTAATTGGTATCTGATTATTATTATGATGGGATCTAGTAACAGGAATGCCAATCATTCTTATAAACAATTATAAAGGACTGCCCAGGGGACAAGGTACTCTGAATCCTTTAAGAGAAAGAAGGAAATAGATTTTGAGGAACACCAAATATGCTTACGTACGAAAGTTCTTCATACACTTATTTATAGTAATGGTGATATTTTAGTAGTTTATTTTATTTTATTTTATTTATTTATTTATTTTGTCACACAGTATATATAAGCATAAGCATGAAATAACTATACAATATATAAGCATATATATAAGTATGAGTATGTAATAACTATATTAATTGGATATAACAAAAGGAAACAATAGGACAGGAACGGTAGGCACGCTTGTGCTCTTATGCACGCCCCTTACAGACCGCTTAGGAATGGGGTAAGGTCAATAGTAGACAATTTTTGGTTGAAGCTTTGGGGTTTTGGGAAGAGACCACAGAGTCTCTAGTTCCTAGTAATTTTCAGGGCACTGTGTTTGCAATCTTATAAAGTAGAATTAGGATACAGTACACTACTGCATTTTTGTTTGATTTTCAGTTCAATCAGTCACTGGGATATATAATGGACTTATTTACAAAGCAAATCTTAAAGGCTTTAGTAGTCAGGAGGCTGGGAGTCTAACACAAGGATTTTTTTTTTTTAAGTACTTGAACAATCAAGGTACTTTTAGCTTCATCAGCCGTTTGACTAGGCATCTGCTAATGGGAAAATAAAACAATATTCCTCCAGCAGAAAATATTAATGTAATTTTTTTAAGTACCTGTAGGCCTGCCCTGAAGCTATAGCAGTTGAAAAGGAGAGAGGGCCATTTTTGAGGAAGTACTGTTTAGAAAGGATTATCATTATTATACAACCTTTTATTTTAGAATATTTAATTAAAGTTAAAATTTACTTCAGCATCACCTCCCTGTGAGAATGAATGTCCAAATATTTGTGTGGTTTGGTACTACCCTTAAACAGCTTGCCTATAAATCAAAGAAATGCTATAGCAGGGTTACAGCCCTTTTGTCATGAGTCCAATCAACCACAGCCAGTTTATTATGGTAAAGAGAAATGTGTGCCATTCAACCCTCCTGAGACTATATAACATCTCATACTGCAGGTGGAAATTTTAATGTTTGAATCTCTCCTATGAGAGAACATGCAAAATCTTCCCCTCCTGCCACCATAAGATTTTAAAACATTACTAAATTTCTTCCCTGTCTTCATGACATTTTGAAACAGAATTATATCCTTTCTGTTGCATGAGTAGATTGGTTTTACACTGAAAATAAGAGTGAGCATCTGGTAACTGGTTTGTACCTTTTAATTGATGTGATGATCTTAAGGATATTTTTCTAACTGTATAGTAATTTAACTAAATACCACAGAAAACCAGGAGGGTTTGAAGCAATCTGATAAATCTGAACAAGGCTAGTTAGTCTTGGACATTTTCTGACCTGAAACACAAGGTTACATACATTCTTTTCATATGTTCCTAGGTCACTCATTGACTATGGAAGTCTAAAAATTCTCTACTCAGTTTGCCTCCCCCTTTATAAGCATTTCTTCCTGCACTTTTATTTTTGTCTTCTTTGCCTTGCCCAAGAATAGGGGAAAGTATGTCCCTTCTTTGTAGCTTTGCTCCTCAACAATCTAGATGCTTCCACAACTTCTACAAGGGACTGTTTCTATTATTAGAGCTTTTTTAAAAAGTGGGATGACTCTATAATTCCTATATATACAGAGATTGCTGAAAAAAAATAATTAAATAACTTTGATAAACATCTCTACACAGCAATCAATGGAAATATAAGGACGGAGATTGGGGACATTTTGATCAACTATCTGCAACATTTCCTCTCTGTCTCTTGGATAAGGTATTCTATTCTTTGCCATGTAAATACCATATAGTAATTGTTGGCCAGTTTCAACAAATGAAACCACTTTACTGGATATCACTGTGTGTTTTAATACTTAATAAATACATAAATACTTTGAACAATAACTAAAATTATATAGCAATCATATTTTGTGGTAGACTTTAGGAGAAACCCTTCCATACTTCCACCTCTCACAATACTAGACAACACAGTATCAACAGTAGAAACCTTCAAATTTCTAGGTTCTATCATATCGCAAGATCTAAAATGGACAGCTAACATCAAAAACATCATTAAAAAAGGACAGCAAAGAATGTTCTTTCTGCGCCAACTCAGTAAGCTCAAACTGCCCAAGGAGCTGCTGATTCAGTTCTACAGAGGAATTATTGAGTCTGTCATTTGCACCTCTATAACTGTCTGGTTCGGTTCTGCAACCCAACAAGAAAAACACAGACTTCAGAGGATAATTAGAACTGCAGAAAAAATAATTGCTACCAACCTGCCTTCCATTGAGGACCTGTATACTGCACGAATCAAGAAGAGGGCCATGAAAATATTTACAGACCCCTCGCATCCTGGACATAAACTGTTTCAACTCCTACCCTCAAAACGACGCTATAGAGCACTGCACACCAGAACAACTAGACACAAGAACAGTTTTTTCCCGAAGGCCATCACTCTGCTAAACAAATAATTCCATCAACACTGTCAAACTATTTACTGAATCTGCACTACTATTAATCTTCTCATAGCTCCCATCACCAATCTCTTTCCATTTATGACTGTATGACTATAACTTGTTGCTGGCAATCCTTATGATTTATATTGATATATTGACCATCAATTGTGTTGTAAATGTTGTACCTTGATGAACGTATCTTTTCTTTCTTTTATGTACACTGAGAGCATATGCACCAAGACAAATTCCTTGTGTGTCCAATCACACTTGGCCAATAAAAATTCTATTCTATTCTATTCTATTCTATTCTATTCTATTCTATTCTATTCTATTCTATTCTATTCTATTCTATTCTATTCTATTCCATTTTTTTATTTCAGTGCTACATTAGTGAAGTGAGCTGCTTTTGAATAGATTAATATGGTTGCTAAATACTGCTGCTTTACAGAGATAAATGTGAGGAGCAAAAATCAGATTCTTTTCAACCTAATGAAGCTATTTCATATTGTGCTCTTTTGATTCCTTTAAGCTGAGAATTAATTCAACAGTGCTAAAATACAAATCAGCACCTAGCTATCGAGATGAGGTCATCTAAATACTATATACAGGACTGAGTGATGTCTGTATTAGTTGTGATATGGAGGAGACATTCACACTACTTTGTCTTATACTGATAGCTGGCTGAATTTTGTCATTACTAGGCAGGTACGCAAGAGGGGAGATAGCATGGTTAAGAAACACAATTTGGGCTGATTGCATTGGGGGAGGTTAGGATTTGATGAGAAGTGCAGGAGTATAACTGAGTTAGGAGGGAAAATTTTTAGCATATGTTTGTTTTATTTTTAACTATACTTTGTGTTTGTTCCGGGAAGTCGGGGGAGGGGGAGGGGGTTCTTGAAGGGAAGGGGAGGAAGGGTAGAGGGGGGAGGGGGAAAAGGGGGAAAAAGTTTTTTTTGTAAAAACATTTTCAATAAAAAAAAAAGAAACACAATTTGGGGAACTAATTAAGTTGAAGCAAAAGAAGGTAAGCCTGGGGGGAAAAGAAGTCTGATAGTCTGGGAAGAGAGCTTGAACAAGGCTAAAAATAAAAACAAAAAAAAAAGGAAATGGGAACGAAACAACTCTGAATGCCATGGAATTATAATGGTTCTGTTTTGGGTCTTAATGCATTACCGTAATGTGAACATAACTCCCTGTTCAGATATCCATTTGATTGTATAATTGCTGAAAATATGTGAAGAAATGGAAATGACCTGGATCCAAAAAGACACACACACCCCCGTTCATTTGGCCTCTTCTTCATTATTTTCCAAACTTGTACTTTTGAGTAGTACATTCTTAAAGGTGATCAGATGAAAAAAATCTATTTGTGAACAAACAAATTTGAACAGATTGTTCACATATTGTTCATCAACAGGGAAATTTGAAAAATGAGTGGCCAGGATAAAAGTAGCACAGGACATCAGAGTCATTTCTAGGATGTGTTGCCACATCCTGTAAAACACCTTCAGTTGGCATTCATTTGGGATGGGTGGGTGGGGGGCAACTGAAGAGAGACTGATGTAAGAATCCTTCTCAAGTCAGATTTGAGCACTACCACAGCCTTCCAGTGATTCTGTGTCTGGGTGGAGTAATTTCTTAAGGTTATTTTAGAGAAACTCCTACCGTTTGTCTCATACTGATGTGTTATCATCTAACAGTGTTTCATCATTTAATGAAAATAAATATGTCACAAAGGTAACATTCTCTGAAGCAAATCTTGACATTTTAGTTATATCTGTTAAGCAACAGAGTTATAGCAATGAATGATGTGCAAATGTTTAAATGGAAGTGCAGGAAAACCTCTGAAACGTGGGTTTTTAATATCAATAGAGAATACAAGGGACATACTTTTTATACCCTCTAAATAGGATGAAAGTTACATCTGATCAAGATTAGTCTATGTTTACTAGAAATTTCATATTCATATTGGAAAGAAGATACTAGTAGAGTAGCATTACATTTTGTTCCTTTAGCAGCAGGCAAAGATGCATTGACTATGCACAAAAAAGTACCATTAATAAAACTGGGCTTTGTTAAAATATTGTTGGTATAGATAGAAGATCACCATGCAAATACGATCAACCATTGTTCCACATTTGTTGCCTTTTGAAATATTTCTCCAAATCCCTTCCAAATAACTTAATCAATTTGTTTCTTTTTCTGCTGCTCAATGGTAAGGAATAAATGAATAAATTACCAATGCATGTGGGCTGAATTCCACTCCATGTGCCATCAGCTTGGCAAAGTCTCCTTGAAGATCCTATCAATAACAAAGATGGCCTGCACTGGAAAGTGACTTCAGATCTGTACGTGAAACTTTTACCATTGAGTCTCCCATTAGCTGGAACACCAGGCTCGCCACAAAAGACAGCTGTTACACAGAAGGAATATTAATACAGATCTCAAAGAAGAAGAAATAGACAAGAAAAATCATTTGTTGATTCATGACAAAAAGAACTACACTATTTAACTTGTATCAAACAGGTCATGCTTGAGTTAGATGGATGCTGAACTGTTTTCAAGATTAAAAAAATGAAAAGAGAATCTACGAGAAATGGGACTCACTCGGGTTAATGCAGCTATATCTGTGGAGGAAGTGGACATACGGTGAGTAAATTACGGACAGCATGGGGGTTGGAACATGAAAAAACTATAAAAATCAATCAATCAAAGGATATTTTCCATTGAGATTTTTCCCTTATGGATTTAGATAGCAAAACAACTTTCTGACAAGCTCTGAAAAGTTATGTTGCCCAAATCATCAGAAAGATCTGATTTTCTATGTTTCCCCAGAACATCCTAGACAGTTAAATAATGACCTTTGGTGGTTTCAAAACAAATTATAAGTTACCTTTAAAAATGTTTTCAATCCATATACTTGGGTAACAGAAAGGAGTCTTGTTTTCATAAAAGTTTGCAGAAACTTTGCAGAAGTGTATATATATATAAACTTCTATATATATTCAATATATATTCAGTATATATTCAGAAGGCTTTTGCATGTGTCTATATATCTACATGCATTATTTCACCAAGATCTCTTGTATATATTTCAATTAAAAATAAATAATAATTTTAATATGTAGAGGATGTTTCGAGCCCTATTCCATTAAAATGAATTATTTTGGACAATTTAAGGATTTTCCACCTATAAACATCAATCAATAAGAGATTACTGTGTCTCTTTAACATTGTGAGGATTCAGTACAGTTTGCAAAGATTAGCAATCTAACTATTGATTTAGCTAATTATCCAGACCTGTAGCAATACAGGCAGTTTCTCTCCTGTAGCCAAAGGTCTAAGATGCTTCTATTCATTCTCTCTGACCAATTGCTAGTATGTTAGTTATAACCAGTGGTGGGATTCAGCCAGTTTGCACCAGTTCGGGAGAACCAGTTGTTAACTTTCTAAGCAGTTTGGCAAACTGGTTGTTGGACGAAATCATTAGGGCAGAGAACCAGTTGTTAAACTGATTATAACCTCTCTCCCAATAGAAAAAAAATTATAGTGAGGAAAAAATGGGGCAAGCAGGCCATTGCTAGTTGCTGGCTGTGTACCATCTCCCTAGCCAAGTGGAAGAATGGCTGGCTGATATCATGTAAGCAAGCAGTATTAGGACAAAAGCAGAATCTATACAAAAAATAAAGGGTAGGGCCGATGGCTGTATAGAAATAGACAGAGGTGATGGACAGGAAAAGATAATTTTATCCAGGGATGTGTTTTAATTGCAACCAAAATATATTTAGCTCTTGGGAGGATCTAAATTCAAAAACACACCTTTTTGTAACATAGCCAGAAGTGAACTCCACTTTCAGTATTTTGAATATTGCATGGAATTTCAAAGTTAAAGTGTTACCTATACTTTCAGTTCCCAGCTGTAATTCATTTGCATTAATGAGAAATTGCTGTCCTGACTGCTTTTACCTTGTACACAATATTCAATTCCTGTTGACTCCCAGTAACTCCTGCTATCTTCTCAGCCACAAGTGTGCACCATTACAATATGAAACAGTAGGTATGTTTAAAAAATGTATAATTTTAATTAACTTACGTAGGCACTGTGGAATTTCTCCTCTCCATACTCCTCTACCTTCACATGAAAGGATAGCAGAATTGGAAAGGTGATACCCATCAGCACAGCTGTAACTTATACTTGATCCCCAGTGGAAATCAGATCCTTCCACCTTTCCATACAGGACCTGGGGAGGTGGCCCACAGGTAACAACTATCAGATTTAAAAGAGAAAACATAGTAAAGTATTTAGAGATGATTCAGAATGGGGGTACAACTACATTTGATAATCTGTTATAGTTGTATGCTCTTTCTATTCTGTGTTTCTATACATTTCATTGAAAGGATTTTTCCTTATTTGCATCTTATTATGGAACATACAGTGGAGGAAGCAGCTGATTTGGGGTGAATCTAGTAAAACAGCTCTGCTCAGCTGCCCAGAGCAAGGATACACTCTATTTATTTCTTAAATTGATATCCAGTCTTTCTATTCAAACGACACACTGTGTTGCAAAAAATACAAGTTATAAAAGATAAAAATAAAGAATGTTATGAAGTTGGGGGTGGAATATAATTTTTCTGGATGCATTTTCTCCAAATGAAGAGTGTAGAACTTTATTCGTCTTCCCTGATTTCTATATGATAATATTGGCTCAAAGATCTCTACATGTATTTTTTTAAATCAAATATATATACTGTACACTGCTGGCATGCCAAGGAGATAAATGGTGAAGCATGATAAAACGGAGCTTCAGTATCTCCTTGTTATCTACTGAAATAGTAAAAGTGTAAAGAAAAGCGAATTTTGGGATTAGGGAAGGAATAATCCAAAGTATCATAACAATATACTCAGAAAACTTTAAGAGTTATTTTGTAGTTGGAGCAAATGGTGAAGGACAGTTAAAATAAAGAGTTATTTTGGAAGTAATTTAACGTAAAAAATAAGGAAAAAACTTACTATAACAAATATTAGATATCACATAGACATTTTTGCATTCCAAACTAGTTAATAATATAAAGAGACATAAATCTTCCATCTATGCTTAGGCAATGAGAAATTATGTTAAATCTTCTAAGCAATTTTTACTCTTTGTTCTTTGTAAGAACTTGCAGTTTGGGTATTTCTGTATCTATTTCATTCTGTATTTTTTCTTCAATTTTCCTGCTTCAACTATTTCAACCGTTGTCAACTGACGCTTCATTTCATGGCCTCAGTTCACTATAAAATTGAATAAGCCTCAATATCAAAACCCAATCTATGACCCAACTAGGCCCAAATATGATTAGCTGATCGTAATCCCAGAAATAAACTACAATACCCTGTCTACTATATATCAACCTTAGCAATTACCAGAACCTTAATGGAAATACATAAAAACTTTCCAACAGAGTTTAGGTTGAAACTACTAGATGCTCATTGCAGATAGTGGTAGTTGATAAGATACAAGACCATAATGTTTTGAAAATATACCACTTGTATCATTCCTTCCCCATTCCCAAAATTTACATTTGAATAAATAATCTCAATTTAGCTGATGAAATCATAGGTGCCCTTTTTTTCTCATATATATTTCCCCAGTATCTTACTTATACAAAGAAAGTATTTATTTGTGATTAATTTTGGAACACCTCTTAATACCTAGATTACACTTGGAATTATATTCATTTTTAATAAGATTAATTTTAATCCATAAACTTCATGGAATTTTGTTCCATCTACTAATATCTAAACAATGTTCTATAAAACTTAACATTTAATTTCAGATCAAAATAATTTATTTTGAGTTTACTGGACAAAGTATTTGAAAAGATGGACATCAAATTTTCTCTACTGCTTCTGTACAAAATTTGAGGTGTTGCAAACATATGCTTTGGTCCTATGAAACATTGACATCCTTCTGGAACAATATTTTGATATAAATAAATATATGTATGGGGAAGTTTGTTAGTGTTACCGATGCAGATATTCTGTTCAATTATATCCCCAAAGTTGAAATTTGATAATTTGTGAAAAATTATGGTTGTATTGTGCTTGTACTGAGGTGTTGCTAGATGTTTTTGAGAAACTGGAAAAGTACTAATATTCCTCTTATTAAATATTAGCTTTAAAAGATGTGTGACTTTATCTACTAATTAAAAATAAGTCAATATGATTTTTTGGTATAGATTGTATATTTTATAATTAGAATAGAATTTTTTTTATTGGCCAAGTGTGATTGGACACACAAGGAATTTGTCTTGGTCCATATGCTCTCAGTGTACATAAAAGAAAAGATACCTTCATCAAGGTACAACATTTACAACATAAATGATGGTCAATATATCAATATAAATCATAAGGATTACCAGCAACAAAGTTACAGTCATACAGTCATAAGTGGAAAGAGATTGGTGATGGGAATGATGAGAAGATTAATAGTAGTGCAGATTTAGTAAATAGTTTGACAGTGTTGAGGGAAATATTTGTTTAGCAGAGTGATGGCCTTAGGGAAAAAACTGTTCTTGTGTCTAGTTGTTCTGGTGTGCAGTGCTCTATAGCGTTGTTTTGAGGGTAGGAGTTGAAACACTTTATGTCCAGGATGTGAGGGATCTGTAAATATTTTCACGGCCCTCTTCTTGATTATACACAATCAATTGTGTATAATTGAATTATACACAATCATTAATTATTTTTCCCTTAATTATTTACCTTAATTTACCTTAAATTTACCTTAAGGTAAATTTAGAAAATTTGACATTTTATTAATATGTGACATATTGACATGTTTTTCCGTTTTCTGTTTACTTTTTTGTTTTTGTAGTTTTTCTGGAATCTATTTCCTGGATTTTTGTATTTTTTAATTTTTCTATTTCTTTCTATAAAACATTAAGTAATAAAAAGAAATATATTTTTCAATATATATGTATATAAAGCAGGAACTGATAACTGGGAAGTTTAGAATAATACTAAATGGATAAGAGACTTATGATGCTATAATCTGCAGTTTTTTCTCCAATGTCAGGGCCTTAGGGCTGGGTAACCTGTTATGCCTCATCTGCTTTCTAAACCTTGGACACTGTGGACAATTGTCCACAATAGGCCTTTCACTCGGACATACTGGATTAAGAAAGAAGATCTCTATAGGTGGGAATTTACAAATGTAGCATTATCATTTATGGAATGAGACCTACATACCCAAAGACTCAAGATAGTTTATACTTTCTCTAATTTGTCCTCACTGAAAACCAATATTAAGAACAAAGATTGATGATTCAAGAAACATTTTATTTAGCTTTGCAGATAAAATGTGAAGAGTCTGCCAAAGCAGTAGAAGAGAAAAGAAACTGAAAGATGAAATTAACTCATGTCTATCTAAGTAATGGCCTCTACACTAGAAGATTCTGATTATAGTTTAGTGACTACCTCACATATCCTGAGAAAGTTGATCAATCATCATTTAATAATGATGTAGTAGTAAGAAAGGATATGGTGTGTAGAGCACACTGAAGTACTATAAAATATTACATTTTTTAGACCCACAGTTCACTGAATAAAGAGAATGCCTTCTTGGCATAATATGTTGGCTAATCCTGGGATCCAAGATAGAATGACCTCTCAAAATAAACTGCTGGTGTCATTCATAGGAGAGAGACCTTAATTTAATCCTTTTAGTTTCTTAAGTCTTAATGCTGGAGAGTTAGTTTTATTCTCGCTGTTCTGAATTTATCTGATTGTGCAGTTTTAACTTAAAACTATATACTACGTCACATTTGTGATTGATTGATTGATTGTGATTTTATAAATACTAGAAACTTCTGTATTACTTGCTTCTAAAATCTTAAATTTTGTTTCACGGGAACTTGGAGGAATGAATTGACTCCTTATGATGTAGTGCCAAGATAGTTATATTTCCTTTTCCAAATTCACCTGGCCTTTAAATGCTTTGTAAACTGCATCACTCTCTTTCCCAATGTAAGGGTAGTAAGTGACATGCTTTTTCTTCAATAACAGGGAAGACAAGTAGACAAATTCTTTCTTTATTAATAAACTATTACAACCATTTAATAACTATTTCCATTTCCTTAAGTCAATAAAAACCCATAGCAATATATTAAAGGCTTTCCACTTCAATTTACTTTAAAATTGTTAAAGGTAATGCTCTTTACAAATATGACACTTTAATTCTATTCAGGCAATGGTAGAATAATATTTACATGCCAATTAAAGCCCAAACCTTTACAGATGGGTTTACTGTGGTTCCAAGTTCCATCTTTGGTACAGCGGATGGTGGATGCTTCAACAAGTTCCATCAAATAGCCTGGATTGCACTGATAGGTTATTGTCTTATTAAATGAAAAATCATTTCCAAACTGAATGCCATTTGCCAATTCACCTGGATCTCCACAACTGATCACTAGTTAGGAAACAACAAGAAAGTTTTCTTTTTGAAGAAACAGTATCCAACAGCAAATATGCTTACATACATAATAGATATTGTCAGAAATCTGCTAGTACAGCTGTGTAATTTACATTCATATTCAAGCAGCCCCATGCTGAAATACAACCTTTAAACCAAGGGAATTTTAAAACAGCCCCTCTGTGAATATGTCTACATAGTAGAGATGAATCCTGATGGAACATAAATATAATCAAGGACCCCTGCCATGAAAATGGAACTTCTAACTTGTGTTACAGCAATCTCACTGATTTAAGAGCATAGATGGACTGCAAAATGGAAACTGGATTGAAAAATGAAACTATACTATTGAAAAGGATGTAAGGATTTAAATAAAACATAATGTAGATTACATTTAGTAAAAAAAAAATGGTAGTATAATAGACTGAAAACTGTGTGTGCCATTATATAATACTTGCAGGTAAAACCATCATTTATTTATTTTTATTTATTTATTTATTTGTCACAACAGTATATATAAGCATAAGCATGAAATAACTAAACGATATATAAGCATATATATAAGCATAAGCATGAAATAACTATATGAATTGGATACAATCACAGAGAACATTAGGACAGGAACAGTAGGCCCGCTGGTGCTCTTATGCATGCCCCTTACATTATTGTATACATTATATATTATATCATACTAAACATTTATTTTGCCAGAAGGAGATTTATGTTATTATATAAATATAATATAATTACATTATATTATATTGATATAATAACATAGATCTCCTTCTGGCAAAATAAATGTGATAGCACAGTTCAATTTCTGGAAGTATAGGTAGTGCTTGACTTATGACCACAATTGAACCCAACATTTTTGTTGCTAAGTAAAACATTTGTTAAGTGAATTAGTAATATTCATAATATTTATGAATTCATTCATTTCATATTCATTCATATTCATTTATGACCTTTCTTGCCACAGTTGTTAAATGAATCACTGCAGTTGTTAACTTAGTAAACCTGTAGTAAATTAGTAGTTAAATAAGTGAATTTGGCTTTCCTATAGACCTGGCTTGTCAGAAGGTCACAAAGGGGATCACATAACCCCAAGACAGTGCAACCGTCATAAATACTAATCTGTTGCCAAGTGTCTGAATTTTGATCACAGAATCATGAGGAGGTCGCAAATGTAAAGAATGGTCATAAGTCATTTTTTTCAGTGTTGTTGTAACTTCAAACGGTCACTAAATGAACTGTTGTAAGTCGAGGACTACCTATATATGCAATATATGTTTATGTGGCTTAGAGTAGAGAATATATAAAGCTAGAGCAATCTAACTTTGAGTGCCTGAGCAAACTCACTAAATTTTATTTGATTTCATTGGGACTTCCATCCAAGGGAACATGATAACAAACTTAATTTATCATGCTTTCTTTTTCCAAACACTTTCCATGCAAATGTTATTTTTAATACTAAAGTATATTGTTAACAGGGTATCAATATCCAACCTGTACAGTCTGGGGCATTGCCAGTCCATGTCCCATTGGCTGTACAATGGCGAGTTGTCAGGCCAGAAGTCTTGTAACCTTCCCAACAGGCATAGATAACTGAGCTGGAAAATGAAATCCCATCACTGTAAATTATCTTGCCATTGGCCGGTGTTCCAGGATTTCCACAAGATACAGCTGTCAAAAGAGAAGATGGCAGGAGAAGCAAAAGAAAGTAAACTTATTTTCTATTAGAACTGCATACATTTAAAAACCTGAAAAACAATTATTTTCTATTGTTTGCAGTCATTAATGGGTTTACAGTATACATGAATAAAAATAATGTTTTGATTGGGCTAATATAATCATAATAACTACTGTTAATTCATTGCAGATGAAAGTGATCTTCTAAATAGATTTGGAAACATGAAGCAAAAAGCAAAAAAATAACAGTGGGGTTTATTCAGAACACTAGAATATTTTCCATCTTTTTAAATTTACATATATATACACACACACACACAGCCGCACATCATGGTTTGGTTCCCAGGATATATCCTAGAAATTGTTAGAATAATTTTCTATTGTTGAATCAATACTCAGTGTTTAAGTTTGAAGGAACAATAGTTCTTATTAAAATAAACCCAGATTCTTTGCAATGTTTTTTCACATGATTATTTTCAGACATACAACAGCTTCCTTCTGATGTTACATAACTCCTAATCAAACAATTTCCAATTTAGGAAGAGTTACAACTCTAGTCTATTGTCTCAAGAGAATGCTTCATAATTTCCCCACCAATATTTCTGCTGTGGTAAAACAAATGACAGGAGGGAAAATACATTTTGTTCCCAATTATATTTCCTCTAAGAAAAGGCTAAAAAACAAAAATCATTTAATAACAAAGCCGAGTCAAAAGGAATGACCAATTCATGCCAATGTTAGGGAGAGGGTTGAGTGAAGATTTGAGGAAATAAATTCACCTGAGAGAAATGGAAAATGGCTATCGTGTGCATCCAAATGTAATTCTGGATTTTTGTTTAATTAATGATGTCTAGAAATGATACATATTTTTACAAGAGACTTTGTAATGCACACTATTGTACCACATGTGAAAATGTCCAGATACATAGTATTTAACTACTACACATCAATTCAACAGTTAAAGGAACTGAGGAATATTTTACTGGTAGGAAAGAAGTTATAAGAAGATGGACCAGAAAGGAGAACAGGTGCTTGTAATAAATTAAAATAAAAGAGGGTCATAATCATTTCTATATGTAGGGTGAGAATGTATACTAAGATACTTTTGGGAACGGGAAAGAAAGGTGAGTGAAGGACAAAAATCTGAATCTAAAGCAAAAGTTCCCTTCAGCTTACATTTCTATTCATTGTCTTTAGCGTTCTCTTATTCTATTTCACTATCTTAAGACAAATGCTTTAACAATGGCCATCAGCAATGTTCATTAGACAAGATTTGTTTTTCATTTACCCGTACCAGCAATTTGCAGCTACATTCAACTTGCAAAGCATTGTCAAAGCAGCCTTGCTTGGAATAGTGTGACTACTGGTTGTCTTTTGTTTTCCTAGCTTGAAAGGATGCAAGTTTGATAATATACTACACTGGTTCATTCAGAAACTTTCCATTAGATTAACAAACAACAAGTAACATAGTACAGGTAGTCCTTGCTTAATGGCCACAATTGGGACCAGCAATTCTGTTACTAAGTGACATGATTGTTCAGCAATACATGTACTGCCTGATTTTCGATTGCTTCTTTGAAGCTGGCTGTGTAGTGCACAGATGGCGATCACAAGACCTCAGTGATCATAAAGGCGCACCTGCTGTGAATCAAGCCATCTCACTGTGGTCAACTCACTGCAGGACAACTCACTATGGCCAACTCGCCCCAGAACAACTTGGCATGGGACAATTCAGTGCTGATTGGCTGGCAGGTTGCTGGGACTCCACACCTGGCTCACCCCAGTCACAAGGACTTCTAACTTGGGAAAGCTTAAACCTAAAGCAAGACAAGGCCTGCTGCAATTTACTTGTCCCTCTCTTAAATTATCCCATGTTAAATTGTTCCATGGAGAGGAGATTTTCCTCTGCCACTCCCTATCTGCTTCAGAGTCCTCTTCCCCAACTTTATAAACCAAGGTTTTATTTGCTATAGAATAGGGGGCAGCAGATAGATTGCATTAGATTTCAACATTTATCTCTTATATCCTTATACCACACACCCACACACATAATGAGCGTAAACTATACATTGATTAATCTGAGACATAAAAAAGAGTAAATTTAGAAAAAAAATATTTAGGTAACCTAGAGCTGGTTTCTTTCTTCTTGCAGAGATGCAAATGAATTTGAAGGGAAAATCTCTCTCACTGTAATGGTAAACTCTGACCTCCCTGACAGTCAAAAGAATGAGAGTGGACTAGTATGTAAAACCAGGAGCAGAAAACAAATTCCTAATTACAATTAATGTAAAATTAAGTATATTCAGAACAGAACAGGTGCTTTCCACGTATCCAGATCAAGAATCAGGTTATGAGACTAAGAATATTTAAGTATGAGATTAAGAATATTTAAATATATTTGAAGCTCTATATTTGAATCTATTTTCATTCCCCCCCTCCCAAAGAGACTTAGTATATTTATACAATCACATGAGTTGGAATTTGCTATTGCTACTACAAACCTTCACAGACTGGCTGTAATCCAGACCAAGAGCCATTAAGAAGACATGTTCTTTCTGGGGAACCTCTCAACTGATAGCCCATTTCGCAGGAGAAACGTATTAGGCTTTTGATCTTGAACTCATCGCCGAGTCTAGATCCGTGAGAGGGCATTCCGGGATCATCACAGTATCCTGGATTGTTTCCTAAAAAACATGAACAGAATTACATTTAAAATTGGGATGTGCACACTGTTTCAGACTCATCTTATTTTGGACCACTGTAGTAACAGATGTTTTACGCCTTGATTCCAATATCGAAGCTCACTTTGAATTGCAATCACACACAAAAATGTTGGAAACACTAGCTTTGTTTTCAACTTTTTCAAAATGCATCAAATTAGGTAATTCCCTAACTACTTATCGACTCGCTGAACAATCCTTCAACTATTATGCCAATCATATAGCTCTCTTCGTATAAAATATAAATTTGTAGGGCCTGTCAGATTTTCTATTAGAAAGTATTATATCATTATTCCTGTATTTCTCCTGTTGGTGGTCTTTGCCTTCCTCAAGCATGAATCCTCTACAAAAGGCCTCAGAATTTAAGGTTCTGTACAGTATCTTAGTTATTCCTAGCACTGCACTCTTCTGGACAGAGACCTCTGATGTCAATCCTGGGATATGTGGGAACCACTCACCCAGTTTAGGAGTCTCATAGCCATAGAAGCCATTTTTTGTTAAATAAAATAATGAAACTTCTGCAAAAATATCAAATGAACATTAGAAATATATTAGAAGCTCACAATTAATCCCTCACAAAATTACCTGAGCAATGAGGGAGTGTCCCACTCCAGCGGCTGTTTTCCTGGCACACTCTACTAGAGTTTCCCAAGAGAGTTTGCCTTTCTGTGCACGAATACTGAACAACAGATCCAAATGTAAATTTATCTCCTGATAAAATTGCATTTGTTGGCACTCCAGGATGTCCACAAGATATTGCTATGATGAACAAAAGAAAATATTGTAATTGTTCATTTGTCGAAGAACAACAACACAGTTTTTAAAAGTTTATAATTGTTAAGTCACAGTATATAAGGCGAAAATGAACAGATGAAAGAACTTGAGTCCACTAATATAGGTAGATAGAGAGACAGATATAGATATATACACATATATAGATATAGATATATATGATCTCCATTACTTGTATCATCATCTTTTAACGACCCCATAATCCCTTGTGGGGTGAATGGAGCTAGCAGAATGTTTAATGGCCGAATGCCTTTCCTGTCACCAATGCAGAGTTTTGTTCAGCAGATATATTCTCATTGTGCCCAGAGAAAGAAATATCTGCCTCTACCTAGGATCAAACTCACAGCCTCCTGATTGTGAGTTGAGAGCTTTACCTCTAGGCCACTGCACCACTCCTATCCCCATTACTTGTATGCAGTGAACAATTTCACATAAACAAACTGTTTACTCTCTGTTACTTGGGTGTTGTCTATGACTGACTTACTGTTCTAAATAAAATGAGTGGGAAAACATGTATGAAGTGAAAATTAAAACAAAGTTTGTCACACAATGAATTCACTGTAAGAATAGCTCATATGCATCCCTGTGATAAGTGAGATTTCTGGTCTTCTGATGAAAAAAATAGAAACAGTTGTTGGATACTTACGCAAACATTTGGGTAATGACCTGTCCCATAAACCATTGGCTTTACATGTTACAGTGGAAGATCCTAGCAGATAAAACCCCTTCTTACAGTGGTATATCACACTGCTTCCATACTTGAAAGATTCAGGGAAATTCTGTTGTCCGTGACGAATAGAATTTTCTACAAAGCCAGGATCTGAACAGTTCACCACTGTAAAATCAGAGAAAAGTTTTCTCACTATGTAATGAAGATTGAGAAAACCAGTACACTATGCATTTTTGCTCCAATTTTTTATTTTAATGCAGCCTTCCTTCCCTCCCTCTCTTTCCATTTCAATCAAAATACTTTCTTTGGTTTGCAATGTAATAGCCCATTAATGCCTTTCAATTGTGTACACAAGTGACAACAAGTAAACATTTTTATTTTCCTTTTTTTCAGTATTATAACCTGTGTTTTAAGACATTGGGAGCCAATCTTTGCATGGAAGAAGACTATGGGTATACAATTTGGGACTTCCAAAATGATTTTTAAGAATATATTTTGAAACAAAAACTTGGTCCTTTTTTGGATTTTGGATTTTTTTAAATGTATGTGTGTATGTTTGTGTGTGTGTGTGGGGGGTTTTTAATAAAATGAGTTTGTTTCTAAATATGCTAAAGTTTAAAATTATAACTAAAAGAAAACCTTTCCTTGTACAATACTAATATGAGTAAGATAAATAATACAATAGATTTTTATTATGTTTCTCAGATGACTGTGTAGTTTGCATAGTAGATTATGAGTCTATCATTTAAAGAGTTCAGTAGGCACTAGGTCTCATTGTAGCAGTTGCCAATATATGTAAA
This sequence comes from Ahaetulla prasina, assembly GCF_028640845.1. Lineage (NCBI taxonomy): Eukaryota > Metazoa > Chordata > Lepidosauria > Squamata > Colubridae > Ahaetulla > Ahaetulla prasina. The sequence goes on along the minus strand of NC_080539.1, from coordinate 144,791,453 downwards.
ATTTAAGGGGAAAATTTTCATAAAGTATTTCATAATTCCATAAAGTAATACACTAATAGAGTAGAGTAGAGTAATAGACTAATCCTATTGTAACTGACTTACCTTGGCAAATAGGTAAAGAGCTGCTCCACTGTCCATTGCTTCTGCACTGTGCTCGGGAGGCACCCTGAAGTAAATATCCTGTATTGCAAGTGAAGTTGACAACATCGTTCAAGTTGAACTCACTGCCATTGGTCACACCATGCAAAGGGTTTCCTGGATGGCCACATGTGATTGCTGTTGAAAGTAAGTTCAGAGTATCTTGTAAACCAAAGACAGGAGCTTGTCTTCAGGATAAATTCTATGCTGTCATGCTGTAAACCGGGAGTTACGAGTGAATGGAGAGATTAAGTTAGCAACATACTGTATGAAAACTATGAGCACATTTTATATTTTGGGAATATGTCAAGACAGTTGTTACAGGGAAATTCCAAAATTAACTGCTACATCATTATCTATCGGACCAGATGGACTATGTGCATACTTTTTAAAAAAACTTTCAAAATAGCTGAACCCCTAAGCATAATTTTTAATAAAGCCTTCAAAACTTGTTCCCTTCCAAAACTCTGGTCTCTAGCCACAGTCATCCCTATCTTCAATAAAGGAGATCCAAGCCTTGTTGAAAATTACAGACCTATCTCTCTATGTTGTGTCTCATGCAAAGTAATGGAATCCATCATAAACCAATCCATTACACTCCATCTTGAAACAAACAACCTTCTCTCTAATAAACAATTTGGTTTCAGGAAAAAATTGTCTTGTAACCTACAACTTCTCCACTGCAAAAATATATGGACTACCAACCTTGATCAAGGAAAAGCAATAGATGCAATCTACATAGACTTCTGCAAAGCTTTTGATTCAGTAGTACATGATAAACTACTCCTCAAACTAAAATCCTACGGCATTTTGGAACCTCTTCACAATTGGATAAATGCCTTCCTGTCAAACAGACAACAAGTGGTCAAAATTGGCAACGCTATATCAAATCCTGTTCCTGTCAAAAGTGGCGTTCCCCAAGGTAGTGTTCTTGGACCAACACTCTTCATAATATACATAAATGATCTCTGTGATCTAATCTCAAGTTATTGTGTTCTCTTTGCTGACGATGTCAAACTATTTAATACCACTAATAATACTTCTACCCTTCAAGAAGACCTCGACTTAATTTCCGATTGGTCTAAAACTTGGCAACTCCAAATCTCAACCAGCAAATGCTCAGTTTTACATATTGGAAAAAAGAATCCTAACATCAAGTACAAACTTGATGGACATTACCTAACTGACGACCCCCACCCTGTCAAAGATCTTGGAGTTCTCATATCAAATGACCTTAATGCCAAAGCCCACTGCAACTACATAGCAAAAAAGGCCCTAAGAGTTGTAAACCTAATTTTACGCAGCTTCTTTTCAAAAAACTCTACACTACTAACTAGAGCATACAAAACATTTGCCAGACCTATTCTTGAATACAGCTCATCCGTCTGGAACCCATACCACATCTCTGACATAAACACAATAGAACGAGTCCAGAAATATTTTACTAGAAGAGTTCTTCACTCCTCTGAAAACAACAAAATACCTTATACCAACAGACTTGAATTCCTGGGATTAGAAAACTTACAACTCCGTCGACTTTGACATGACCTGTGTTTAACACACAAAATCATCTATTGCAATATCCTTCCTATAAAAGACTACTTCAGCTTCAATCACAATATTACAAGAGCAAAAAATAGATTCAAGCTAAATGTCAACCGCTTCAAACTTGATTGTAGAAAATATGACTTCTGTAACAGAGTTGTTAATGCTTGGAACTCATTACCTGACTCCATAGTCTCTACTCAAAATCCCAAAATCGTCAACCAAAAGCTGTCTACTATTGACCTCACCCCATTCCTAAAAGGACTATAAGGGGCGTGCATAAGAGCACAAAAGTGCCTACCATTCCTGTCCTATTGTTCCCTTTATTATATCCAATTAATATAGTTGATGCATATTTTTAATTATATATATATATATTTTCTTCAAGATATGCTGTTTTATCTATGACATTTGTTTGTGTATACTGTTGTGACAAAAAGAAAAAAAAATACACAAAAGGGTACAGACATCTAGAAGATAAACTGATTGAGTTTGTTTTTCAAAGATCCCTTCATTCCTATAGGAAATTCCTTGCTCTTTCAGTTTATTTTTTCATCCTTTTCTTTTTTGGTGGGTGAAAAAGCTCATTTTGATACAAAGCACTGCGTTGCAGCTGCTGTATTTTTTCATTTTTGAAAAATATTTTAAAATGATTAATAATTGTTGGCTTCAACCAAAGTCCTGCAAACTGACTTTTCTACTTGTGCAACAAGTTTTCTCTTTCCACTGCACCCTTTTTTTGTTCATATTTTTTATTAAAGGAGATTTTTTTATACAAGGAGATTAAAACTAGTGCAAACTAATATAAAGTAAGAAATAATAATAATAATAATAATAATAATAATAATAATAATAATAATAATAATAATAATAATAAAAATAGAAAAGAAAGAAGAAAAGACATAAAGAGGTGGTTCCGATATTCTTCACAGCAGTTTGTGAGTGCAGGTATATTTTAACCTCTTTCTCTAAAGTTACATCTTATTACATCTTTCCACAATAGCAATAGCAATAGCATTTAGACTTATCTACAGCTTTACAGTGTTTTACACTCCTCTCTAAGTGGTCTATGCTTTCTAATCATCAAAACCATAACTCACAAGATTTTTCATTTTTACTCAAAAAAATCCATAGGAGGCTTCCAGTCTCCATTGCAAATCCCTGGAAGATATTCCAGAGGATTTCACAACCCCCGAGGTCAGATTGAAGGAATATGCAGGAAGAGGGGACAATTTAATGTGCCCATGGTGTCTGATTTCCTGCTAGGCTGATACAATTTGATAACATTTTTGGTTAGTATTTTTTATATGTAATAAATAGAACAGAATACTGTTTACTGCATTTTAGTCATTGTTCAAATTGATAAAAAGGAAACATAAATAATGCCTTGCTAGCCTGTGTTGCTAGGCCAGCATTCTCATTTGTCAGTCCAGAAGTATAATAATCATCAGTGATCTCTCCCCCACGCCTTTTTCCTTCATTTATTTTTTTATAACATCAATCTGATACTTGGAGGCATATTGCTTTGCATATGTTTATTTCAAACTTAGCTATTATAACTGATAGCTATTGAAAAATCAATTGTCCTGAATAATCTGCATTGGGCTAATAACACGGTAAGGATTTTGCTACCTGACATGTTCTTCACCAGTAATCCTATAATTTGAAAACTTGCCAGAACAGATTATATGTGAAATGGTGTTATAATATAAAATTAAGTTTGTCAGTAAGAATTGCAATAGTGAAGACAGTTGTGCTTATTGTCCTTTTCGGCAAATGCAGATTCTACTCAGTCAAGTCCTGTTTACACCCCTCATTACTCTTGACAGATGCTATTTTTGTGATGCCTTTTAGAAACAAAAGGTCTTAGACCTTGTGTCTAGTCTTACCACATCATCATTACTATTGTCACACATTGCCAACCTCTTGACAGATCAACACTCTGCAACTGTTGTATTGGAAAGTCAGGGAAAAAAATCCATGATGTTTTTATTCTGTAGTTCTTTCACTACTCATAAAATAAGGGATTCTTTTACAATGTTATGTGAGCTATCAAGATTCATGACTGAGTGACATAGAAATTGATTAAATAAAGATTTTGGCCTGTGATAATTACAATTATCATTCATATAAAACCATACCCATACGTCTATTAAATATTAATGTAATTATTATAAATATAGTGTTCCTGATGTATATAATAATAACAATAACAATAACAATAACAATAACAACAACAACAACAACAACAACAACAACAATAATAATAATAATATTTTAATTTGTATACCACCCTTCTCCCGAAGGACTCAGGGCAGTGAACAGGCAGAATAAAAACAGCAATCAAATATATACAATAAAATATTAATTAAAAACTTATTAAATTTACCCCGAATTTAAATACCTTTAAAATCCAAAAACCTAATTTAAAAATTTAAAACCCTAAAAACAACTAAAAAGTTCTATGCCAGTCCCGCACGGGTAAATAAATAAGTCTTAAGCTCGTGGCGAAAGGTCCGAAGGTCTGGAAGTTGGCAAAGTCCAGAGGGAAGCTCGTTCCATAGGGTAGGAGCCCCCACAGAGAAGGCCCTTCCCCTGGGGGCCGCCAGCCGACATTGCTTGGCTGACGGCACCCTAAGGAGTCCCTCTCTGTGGGAGTGCACGGGTCGGTGGGAGGCAAACGGTGGCAGTAGGCGGTCCCGTAAGTAACCCAGTCCTAAGCCATGGAGTGCTTTAAAGGTGGTAACCAACACCTTGAAGTGCACCCGGAAGACCACAGGCAACCAATGCAGTCTACGCAGGATTGGTGTTATATGGGAGCTCCAACCAGCTCCCTCTATCACCCGCGCAGCTGCATTCTGGACTAGCTGAAGCCTCCGGGTGCTCCTCAAGGGGAGCCCCATGTAGAGAGCATTGCAGTAGTCCAGGCGAGAGGTAACAAGAGCATGAGTGACTGTGCATAAGGAATCCCGGTCGAGAAAGGGGTGCAACTGGCGGATCAGGCGAACCTGATAAAAAGCTCTCCTGGAGATGGTTGTCAAGTGTTCTTCAAAAGACAACCGTCCATCCAGGAGAATGCCTAAGTTGCGCACCCTCTCCATTGGGTCCAATGACTTGCCCCCAACAGTCAGCCGTGGTTGTAGCTGACTGTACCGGGATGCCGGCATCCACAGCCACTCCGTCTTGGAGGGATTGAGCTTGAGCCTGTTTCTCCCCATCCAGACCCGCATTGCTTCCAGACACCGGGACAGCACTTCGACAGCTTCGTTGGGGTGGCCCGGGGTGGAAAAGTACAGCTGCGTGTCGTCAGCGTACAGTTGATAACTCACCCCAAAGCCACTGATGATCTCGCCCAGCGGCTTCATATAGATGTTGAACAGGAGGGGTGAGAGAATCGACCCCCGCGGCACCCCATACATGAGGTGCCTCATGGTCGATCTCTGCCCTCCTGTCAACACCGTCTGTGACCGGTCAGAGAGGTAGGAAGAGAACCACCGATAAACGGTGCCTCCCACTCCCAAACCCTCCAACCGGCGCAGCAGGATACCATGGTCGATGGTATCAAAAGCCGCTGAGAGATCTAGTAGGACTAAGGCAGAGGAATAACCCCTGTCCCAAGCCCTCCAGAGATCATCAACCAACGCGACCAAAGCCGTCTCCGTGCTGTATCCAGGCCGAAAGCTGGAATGGGTCTAGATAGACCGTTTCATCCAGGAACTGGGGTAGCTGACATGCCATCACACTCTCTACAACCTTCCCGGCTCCAGGGAAGGCTTCTTGAGGAGGGGTCTCACCACTGCCTCTTTCAAGGCGGGAGGGACAACCCCTCCAACAAAGAAGCATTAATAATTCCCTGAAGCCAGCTCCGTGTCACCTCTTGTGTGGCCAGCACCAACCAGGAGGGACACGGGTCCAATGAACATGTAGTGGCATTAAGCCTACCCAGCAACCTGTCCACATCCTCAGGAGTCACAGGATCAAACTCATCCCAAACAGTCTCAACAAGACGAGGCTCTGACCTCTCAACTGGATCTACCCAATTTTGGTCTAAACCGTCTCGGAGCTGAGCGATTTTATCGTGCAGATACTTACCAAAATCCTCGGCTCGGCCCTGCAAGGGGTCATCCCGCGCCTCCTGCTGCAGGAGTGAGCGGGTCATCCGAAACAGGCGGCCAGGCGGTTATCTGCCGATGCAATAAGGGAGGAAATGTATGTACGCTTAGCCTCCCTCAATGCCACCAGGTAGATCTGAATAAATGACCTAACCAGTGTTCGGTCAGCTTCGGAACGGCTAGACCGCCAGACACTCTCTAGGCATCTTTTCCGGCATTTCATCTCCCTCAGTGCCTCAGTAAACCAAGGAGCTGGTTGAGACCTATGCTGGGTAAGAGGCCGCAAAGGCACGACACAGTCCAGAGCCCCAGCCGCGGCCTGTTCCCAGTTCTTCGGCTGTGCCGTGGACCAGTTCCTCAGGAAACGGCCCAAGCTCTGTCAGGAACCTCTCCGGGTCCATCAGGCACCTGGGACGGAACCAACGCATTGGTCCCGTCTCCCTGCGGTTGTTGTGACCCAGGTTCCTGGACCCGGACTCCTGGACTCGGATGATTCAGAAAGTGAGGGAGAAGACCTGGCAAGGCCTGCTTCTCTTGGGCCCTCTCCCTCCCTGGCACCCACTCAAAGGGAGGAGGAGGGGCCGGCAAGGCCTGATTCCCCCGAGCCTTCTTCTGATTTGGCAACATCCCAAGAACAGTTTTGGAGTGATGCAAGACTGCGCAGACGTGACCAGCGCGCACAGCAGAGGAAGCGTTGGGACAAAGACAAGGAATGATGGTCATGCAGTGACATCTGCAGAGACTATAAATAGGAGGTGGGACTTCCTGGTTTTTTGTCTTGGACAAAGCAATGAATTTGCGTGGGCAAACTGTATCAATGGAGGGAAGAATATATTTGTGAGTAATTCTGGCCTTATCTATAATTTCCTCGTTATCTCCAGAGACTTGGCAGGCCCGTGGGTAGATGTGGCCAGGACATTTATCTATGTAAATAAAGTAGAAGAGAAGGCCTTTGACTGACTCTTTGTTGGGAGTATTGGGGGAGGGAAACAGAACATTTTTGTCCAAGACCCCGACTAAACCATCTTCCACCAAAGATGGACCAGCAGCAGGTACAGCAGCAGTTACAGCAGCTACAAGCGGCTAATCAATAGCTCCAGCAGCAAGTGGCTCATTTGGCAAGCCAACTTGCTGCCGGGAATGTGCCTGCAGCCCCCCCCCCGTCCTCCCACTCCTCCTCCTCATTGCAAGTGCCCGATAACCATGCCGGATAAGTTTTCTGGGCAGCCTGAGATGTTCCCGACCTTCTTGGGACAGTGCCAGCTCTACATGGCTATGCGGCCAGAGGATTTCCCAGACGACCGGGCTAAGGTGGCCTTCGTGATTAACCTTCTTTCTGGCTCGGCTGCCCGATGGGCCACGCCCCTCTTGCTCCAGGACAGCCCCCTGCTGACGGACCAACAGCATTTTTGGCAGCACCTGCGCATCATGTACGAGAACCCCGTTCGGACACTGACGGCAACCAGGCACCTTAAGGAACTCCGTCAAGGGAAACGCCCCATGCAGGAGTACATCGCCGAATTTTGTCTTTTGTGCCAGGACTCTGACTGGAATGATGCAGCGCTGGTGGACGTGTTCCAGGAGGGACTGTCAGAGGAACTGCAAGACGAGCTGGCCAGGGTGGAGGCGCCGCGGACCCTCGACAACTTGGTGCCCCTTTGTCTCCGCCTCGACGCCCGTCTGCAACGGCGACCGTCCCGTCGCGCGCCCCGGGACCCACCATCGACATCTGCACCCCTGCTTCCTGCGCCACCAGACCCTGGGTCGCCCCACGTTTTGTAACCGCTGCGGAAGAGCCCATGGAGTTGGGAGCAGCCAGATCTCGCCTGACAGCCCAGGAGCGGAACCGGGGGCGCCAAGGGGGATTGTGCCTGTACTGTGGGGAGCCTGGCCACTTCGCCGCTTCTTGCCCCAGAAAGCGAAGTGGGGCACGCACGCCGGTCCCCAAATCACAGCGTGACCAATCGGGAAACGGAGCAGGCCCGACCTCGGGGAAACCCTAGGTCGGGCACGTACTAAACCCCCACTGGACGTTGCGGAAGTAGACTCTGGGCCCCCTCGGCATCTGATTCTGGACACATGGATATGGTTGGGGAACCAGTCGGACAGGCTCCAGGCGCATGCACTGGTGGACTCAGGGGCCACAACAAACTTTATGGACCAGGCCTTTGTGACCCAGTTTGCGGTCCCCATGGTTCCGGTGGACCCTCCGATGCGGGTAGAGACAATTGATGGACGAGAACTGGTGTCCGGCCCCATTAAATTGGCCACCCAGCCTTTGCGCCTGGCTATTGGGGACCATCGGAATCTCGAGCACCTCACCACAGCTCGGAAGTTGAACCAGCGGCAGATCCGGTGGTCGTTGTTTTTTGCCCAGTTCAACTTCCGTGTGACCTACATTCCCAGCGGTCACAACTGGAGGGCGGATGCCCTGTCCCTCAAGCCAGAGTACCTCTGCGCCAAGGACCCCCTTCCTCCATGGACGGTGCTGCCGGCAGAAGCCTTGGCCGCAGCACGGGAACCAGTGGACTTGCGGGCCCAGGTGCGAGAGGCACAGCGCCAGGATGCCTGGTCGCAGCAAAGGAGAGCGGAGGTGGGCCCCGCGTCTCCTTGGACCTTGGAGGAGGACTTACTCAAGTTTTGGGGGTGATTATATGTGCCCACAGGACCACTCCAAGCCCTTGTCATGACCCAGTGACACGACAACCCTGCAGCAGGACATTTTGGGTTCTTCAAGACCCTCCACCTGGTGACACGGACCTTTTGGTGGCCTCGAGTGCAGCATGATGTACATGCCTATGTGACATCCTGCGTACCATGCCGGTAAGCCAAGACCACCACGGGGGCCCCTCCCGGGCTCCTCCAGCCCTTGCCGACACCCGACAGACCCTGGGGGGCGATCTCCATGGACTTCCTGATGGACCTGCCGTCGTCTTCTGGGTTCACCACAGTGCTGGTGGTGGTGGACATGCTCACCAAGATGGCACACTTCATCCCATGCGGACTGCCCACAGCCACAAAAACGGCCCGTCTCTTCCTGCAGCACATCTTCCGCCTCCATGGTCTACCGGACAGGGTGGTTTCGGACCACGGAGTTCAGTTCACAGCTCGCTTCTGGAAGAGCCTGATGGCTGCGTTGCAGGTGCAGGTGTGTCTGTCGTCATCGCACCATCTGGAGACCAATGGGGGTACAGAGAAGGTCATCGGTATCCTGGAACAGTATCTCCGTTGCTTCATGAACCAGCAACAGGACAACTGGGCCGATTACCTGTCCCTGGTGGAGTTTGCTTTTAACAACTCTCAGCACACCTCTACTCAGATGACCCCGTTCTTTGCCAATGTGAGGTACCATCCGCGGCTCTTCCCTCTGGCACCACTGGACTCTCCTGTTCCCGAAACGCAGACCTTCCTGACGGAATTGTATACGGTCCAACAGTTGGTACGTCAGCAGCTGGATCGGGCAAAGGAGGACTACAAACGGTCCGCCGACCGCTCCCGACGGGCAACGCCCCCGCTGGCGGTCGGAGACCAGGTGTGGCTCTCCACCAAATACCTCCCATCCGACCGCCCGGTAAAGAAGTTGGACCACCGATTCATCGGCCCGTTCCCTGTCGAGGCAGTCATCAACCCGGTAGCCTACCGACTGACCCTGCCACGATCCATGCGGATCCACCCCGTCTTTCACCGGTCCTTTCTGGTTCCTGAGGCCACACCGAATCCCCTTCGGTGCCCAACAGCACCCGTCACTGTCACCAAGGACGGGTCGGAGGAATACGAAGTCCATAGCGTATGAGACTCCTGCTGGCTGAAGGGTCATTTCCAATATTTGATCGCGTGGAAGGGATACGGGACTGATTTCTCCTGGGTAGATGCCTCCGACGTTCATGCCCCTGACCTGGTGCAGGCCTTCCATGAGCAGAACCCAGCCCGACCGCATCCCGATCGTCAGCCCCGGGGGAAGGGCCCTGCAGTAAGGGATAGTGTTGTGACTCAGGTTCCTGGACCGAGACTCCTGGACTCGGATGATTCAGAAAGTGAGGGAGAAGATCTGGCAAGGCCTGCTTCTCTTGGGTCCTCTCCCTCCCTGGCACCCACTCAAAGGGAGGAGGAGGGGCCGGCAAGGCCTGATTCCCCCGAGCCTTCTTCTGATGTGGCAACGCCCCAAGAACAGTTTTGGAGTGATGCAAGACTGCGCAGACGTGACCGGCGCGCGCAGCAGAGGAAGTGTTGGGACAAAGCCAAGGAATGATGGTCATGCAGTGACATCTGCAGAGACTATAAATAGGAGGCGGGACTTCCTGGTTTTTTGTCTTGGACAAAGCAATGAATTTGCGCAGGCAAACTGTATCAATGGAGGGAAGAATATATTCGTGAGTAATTCTGGCCTTATCTATAATTTCCTCGTTATCTCCAGAGACTTGGCAGGCCCGTGAGTAGACGTGGCCAGGACATTTATCTATGTAAATAAAGTAGAAGAGAAGGCCTTTGACTGACTCTTTGTTGGGAGTATTGGGGGAGGGAAACAGAACAGCGGTGTCGGGTAGCGGTCTGAAAGTCCAGACGAAGGAGAGAATGATCCGACCATGACAAAGGTTCAACGACTATATCACCCAGTTCCAGATCATTCATCCACTCATATCACCTGATATACCCCATATCAACTTGCCAAATCTATGCAGCTGCATTAAATACTTTGAATAAAGTAATAACTTTCAAATCAGATGATTATGCATTTTCACGATGAGAAATAAATATCAAATTCTTAAAGTAAGCTTACTTTAACAGCTACATATTAAATATGAATTATATTCTGTCAAATGTATCTATCGTTCAGACTTATCACCCTGTAAAATAATTCTTTTAGACACTGTGAATATGGAACATTTCAACAAAGAATTTACAACTTATAAACTGTTTATATGTAACGTTCACCTAAAAGTTAAAAGTCTTCTCTTTTCCTCTGTCTTGAGTTGTTACAGATAGTCCTACACTTACAACCATCATTGAGCCAGAATTATGGTCATAAATTGTGCTGGTCATTAAGTGCGTTGTCATCATGTGATCATGCCTAATTTTATGACTTTTTTGTGGTGATTGTTAAGTGAACACAATGGTCATAAAGTGAACACAATGATTGTAAGCAAATCCATTGTCTGCAATGGACATTTATTGTCAGAAACTGGAAGTAAATGTCAGCTTCCAGCAAAAAAACATAAATCTCTGTCATGTGACTGCAAGTTGTAAGTAACTTCAAACAGTCGCTAAATTAATTTCAAACAGACCTGTTATAAATTGAGGATTACCTGTATGTCCTATTATTCCTATATAGTCTAAGGAAGGAGTGATGGGGATATTAAAGAGGGCACATGCAACTTAAGATTTGAACTGGCTTTTTTATTTGAAATTAATATAATAGAGCCGAAATAATATCAGGGCTTCTTGACTTTCTTTATTATATTTTGACCTATGTCAAATACATTAGCAGGTCAATGATGTATTATGGAATTGCTTGCAGAACAGTGTGGGGACTGAGTTTTCATGGCACAGTCTTATATGAGAGATGAAAACACTTCTATGCTAGGCCTATGAAACAGAAGCAGTAGCTATCAATGAATATTATTGCATCCATGAAGTATAATCGTATCAGTGCTTCCTCTTGCACATGCGACCCTCATTTCTATGCAAAGGATTATATCTTATCATTGTTACCTAGCTATGTGCTTAGGACGTATCAGATGAAAAGTATCACTTACGGACACAAACCGGAGTTTGCCCAGACCACTTGTGATCTTGTAAGCATATGCGAACAGATGTGCCAACAAGTCGAAAACCAGGATTGCATTGGTAGACCACAGTATCACGGTAACTGAAACCATCACCACTAATGTGACCGTTTACAATTGGATCTGGAGAACCACAGTGTCCAGCTAAAATAAGAAATAAATAAAAAAGAAACAATAAATTTGCACACATGCTGAGACACAGATGTAAAAGCCACACAGAAATTGATAACAGTATTAAATAAAAAGGCAGTCTTGTCCTCTTCACTGTTCAATAAATCTACCAAACTGAAAATGTTGGTGATGTGTTATTTAGTTCTTCATTTACAACGTTTTTCCTTTACCAATATGCATTTATCATTAAAAAAAAAAGGTTTGGTAACTTTATATAGATAGTTAAGACTAATCTTGTTTAGCAACAAGGAAATTTGTAAAATCCACTTCGAATATCTATTTATACCTTGCCCTTCCTTAAGAAACTCAAGGAGGTATAAATAACACTTTTCCTTTAATTTTCTATCATAGAATGGTTTACCTGTGAAAGATTGATTGGCCCAAAGATATTAAGTGAGCTTCCAAGGCTGGAGATGGACTTTAATCTTGATTTTCCTATTTTCCTATTGTTCCACAACCCATTAGCCACTAATCTATGTTCTTTGGAAAGGGACCAATTTGGAAAAAGAAAAAGTAAACCTGTATGGAAATTAACAATCATATGCCTCCCAACATATAGCTTTATGGAAGCAAGACACAAGACATTTAAATTGTTTTAAATCTAGTATTTCTATACTAGATTTAAATCTTCATTCAGGATTAAGCTAAATCAAAATATATTTTAATCTGAAAAAGAAAAGTTAGGAAGCATATCCATTAGCAAATTGATTCATTTCAGTTACACATCATAGCATTTGGTAGATTCACTAATTTCCTCTCAGTTTGAATTTGATGGGATTAAACATTTAAATAGTCAAGGGATTCAAGAAGCAAAGCCAATACAGCAAAAGTTATGTAAATTTTAATTAAGCCAAATTACACCTTAAGTATTTCAAGCAGTCTACATATAAACAATGCTTTCAGGGGACATAAAAAACTATCCGCTTAAGGCCAGCAGTTATTTTATATGACATTATACCTTAACCAAAATCATATACTATTGCAATTCTCTTTTCTAGATATCTGCAAAAATACATTGCCTTTTACATATCATAAACATCATACATGATTTTACCATAATATAAAAATGAATCTGTTAATTGAAATTTATTATTCTTTTGAGTGAAGACTGTTGAGCTTCAAAGACAATATAGAAAGTTAGCAAGAGGGGGAACTGAATAATGCAGCCAATCTTAGAATGTAGGAAAAAGAGAGCAGAAATTTAAAAATAAAATGAGGTGACTTATAAGATCTGGATTACTTCCTAGGTTTTGGAGTTCTGGATTAATTGATATTGTAATTAGCACAGGAATCCCTTATTCCAACTCCCTTCCCCTCACCACTAATCCACACTGATAAAACATTGGGGGGGGGGTGTTAAAAAAAAAGAAAGGAAAGTATTTTGTGAACTATTTTGTTAACTGTAATTAGTATGTTTGCATGACATAATATATAAAAACAAGTCACTGTTTTTTTCATTTTTCGCATGATACCTACAAATGGATTCTATTGGTCCAGAGAGAAAGAGATTAAGCTATGAAATCTATGCAGCTATTCTGGGATGCACATGCTTGAATTAAACTGTGACGACTATCATTAATTTTTCATAGTACATTAGTATTTTTTAAAAGGGCAGCATTTAAAAAATCAGCCATTTAGTTATAATATGCCTATCACAATGACAAATCACTGATTTATGAAATTCAAATTGGAAATGAACATTTAAACTGACATTCTGACATTAAAGAATTTTGTGGTGAATTTCAGTTACTATGATATTATAATGTACAGATTTTAGAAGATGCCAGCTTCAATGATTAAAATAACCAGACACTTTTCTCTGTGCCTTGTTTATTTTGTGTAGTACCCTTTGATAGAAACTACTAATTCATCCATAATAAATCCAGATAAATTAAGAATTAACATCTTTGCTTGATGCCCCTTTTTTTAAAAAAAAAAATAATCATAAGTGATCCATTGAAGCTGTTTTGCTTTGCAAGTGAATAGAACTGATTAGTTAGGGAAATTAATTCACTTCCAAATTCTATTTCCAATAATAATTGGCTTGGAAAATATATTTTCTACTCAGTGAGGTTCAAAGCTAGTGAAGTTTTATTGTATTTCAGGCCTTCCTTCAAGCTTCAATGAAAGCAGAGAACTATACAGCACTGCAGATAGATGCATGGCACCAGATAAACACACAAACCTCCTCCATTCATTAGCAGCAGAATTTCAGTCTTTTCCACAACCTCCAATTTAGCAGACTATATTTAGAACAAGTAGCATTATGGCCTCGTAATTGGATTTGCTAAATTTCTTTTAGGAATGAACCCAACTTGAACTAGAGAGTTATAACACTGGATTTTATCTTTTAACTAATAACGCAATCAATATTTTTAATCCTAACTTGATCATGTAATAAGCCTATATTTCATGATTATCTGTTGAAACTCTTTCTTCAAAAATCTATATCATGAGATGACAAATCAATAGGTTAATGTGTGTGTGTGTGTGTGTGTGTGTGTGTGTGTATACTTTTTCCAGTATTTGAGATCACAGTAGGTAATAGATACATTTTCTTTCACAGAGGCTTAATGAATTCATCTCCAGTCTCAAGGAGCAGTAGTGTTAGTCATGATAAACAGAAAATTGGCTATAGATGCTTTGGGATTATAAAATAGGGACAGATAACCCCAAGTAGATGAAAATGACAGGTCTAAGAAGCCATCACTGGATGAATTTCTGTCTAGTCTCCAAACTTCACACTTTTGGGGGAAGATTGTTGAGAAGCTGGTTGAACAACATATCCAAAGAATACCGGAAGAAAAGATATGTAGATCTCTTTTCATCTGGTTTCAGGCCAGGAAACACTATGGAGACAACATTAGTCATACTTATCAATGAGTTTTGATGGGACAGGATGGGAATGGTGCATCCATCCTACTGCTCTTGAATCTCTTACTAGCTTTCAGCACTATTGATCATAATATCCTTATGGTAGGATTCAGGACTCAATGTCCCTTTTTTTTGTTTAACACTATGGATCTGCAGAATGAGCTTAACAGTTGGTTTAGGTTCAGTAATCGTTAGTATATGGTCTACTGAATTAAGGTGGAACCAGCCTGAGATTTGTTTCACACTTTCTCTGCTTCCAAGTCTCATGCCTGCTTTTCTTTCTGTAACTTTTTACGCACAGCTTCTCCAAGGTGGTTCTTTACCTTGCCCCAGTGCCTGGAGGCTATGCATGTCTGGATGGGAGGAAACAGTCAGGCTACATTGCAGGTCTCTAATTTTTTTCTGCATAACCAGAGAGATTGAGAGAGTGGGCACACTTCAGATCTCTTATTTAGGAGAAACTTGCCTTCTCTGTTACAACACCTGCCCTCCGGGACAGTATCATCTTGTTCTCCTCCCCTCCACACCCAAATTCATATGGCTTCCACCTTGATGATGGTCAGAAAGTCATGGAAAACTCTTTTCTGAGGGTTTGGGGCAGACTGGTAGCCCTATAAATTGTTGTATTGTTTAGAATGTATCTCTTGAGTGCTTATGCTCTGTTTCCTTTTAAATTGTTTTTTCTTGTTAAAGTAATCCCTGCATAGTCATCTGAGTTGGGGAGCCTCTATATTGGTAAATAAATACTTCTGTATATTCTGAGGCCCTTAATATCTATTCTACTTTTTAAATTATTTTTGCAAAATGCCTTGATCATAAAATTCATTAACTGCTGGTGTTGAAGCCATGAAGTTTATTCAATATTATTTGGTCATTAATTGTATTGTGGCCAAGGACCTTGCTATTTATGAATTATTTGAAAATTTTTGAGAAATGTCTGCTATTTTTCTTAAGGAACTCATTGCTTTAAGCTCAGTGGCTAAAAACAAAACAAAAAGTCCACATGGTGATAAATCCCAAATTTTAATGGAAACATCACTTCCTTAAAAAAAGTTAAATATGGAAAAACATCCTTTGGCCAAAATGTTTCATTTTTCAAATATTATAATCCAACTCTTTATAAATATTTACCAAGACACTGTGTTTCAGTTCCACTCCAAAGTCCATTTGCTAAGCATTCTCTCACATGAGACCCAACAAGTGTATATCCAGTGTTACAGGTAAAGATTGCTGTAGCTCCATAAATTGTCATAGTCCCAATCTTATTCCCATTTGGTGGAGACCGAAGACTTCCACAAGAAATAACTGAAAAGGGAAAATAAAGTAATTGCAGCATGGCAGCAACAAGAAGCTCATAAATTAACATTGGGACCAGACCTGGATGCATTTGGAAATCTTAAGCAAACAAACAAAAAACAACTTTGGAACACTCTGAAATTTCCATTTTTTTATTGGAGCTAGAAAGAAAAAGTGAATTAAAGAGCATTACCACAGTATTCAATATAGCAAAATTTGAACTAACCATTTATTTAAAAAGACAGTTATAAAATCATATATGTATTTATGAAATTTGCATGGTTTGATTTAACAAAAAAATTAGTGCAGCTTGCACTAAACGTAAAAATAGAGAGACTCTGCTTGAGAACTAAAGTCTTGATATGAACATCCAAAATTTGTTTTTTTTCTCCTGTTTGTTTAATGAATGAAAACTGATCATTATTTGTCCTCCTTACAACATCCAGAAGCTGAAAACTGATACTTTTTCCACTGAAAGTGCTAGGAATTGATAAATATATGTATATATGGGGTTCTCAATAGGGTTTTTAATTTACATGTACTAATACAGGCATTTCCATTTTTAAAAACTGCATTCATCATTAGAGGTTACTGAACAATGTGATATCTATCTATCTATCTATCTATCTATCTATCTATCTATCTATCTATCTATCTATCTATCATCTATCATTTACCTGCTTAATTACCTACCTATCATCTATCTACAGCAAGATTTTCAAAATATTAGAATTGTCATGAATTAATGGTGATAATTATCTTTAAACAGAATTGAACAGTGGTGGGTTACCCCTGGTTCTATAGAGCTGGTAGTAAAACCAGTGGGAGGCTCCGCCCACTGACCCAAACTTCATCAAAACTCTTCTGCTCGTGCGGGCACAATACGAACCGGTAGTAAAGGTAAATAGAGCCCTTCCCTGGAACTGAACAATATGTGAATAAAGATTTCTTACCTTTACACATTGGTCTCTCATTAGTATCGCTCCAAGTTCCGTTAGCTGTACACATGATGAGTCTCTGCCCCTCTAAACAATAACCAGGGCTGCAGCTCAACATGATTTGTGCTCCAAACTCATTCACTGACCCAGAAATCAGCCTCCAGATGACATGTTCTGAAAGCCGACTTTCAATGCTGAGGCAAATCACAGCTGTGAAAGAAGAAAAGTCCTGCATTAGGGTTGTTGGGTTTGGGTTTTTTGGTGTTTTTTTTGGGTTTTTTTCTCAGAAGAGGAATCATTACCTGGATGCCATTAGATTTTTCCTTGTGAAATTGAGCATGCTATAAACATTCAGCTGCATGTTATAGTATCCATCATGTTTCTTTTTTTAAAAAAAAATACTAATAGGGGAAACTGCTTTTAAGTTTAGACATGGGAAATCATACATATTGCGATTCTTGCAATGTTTTTTAGAAATAATTGCTCGTTTTAAAATTTAAAACATGCTGTGATGAAGCAGTATTGTCCTTTGATGCATATTGTAGTATGTTTAGGATCATGGCCAAATTTAGTCTATATTCAGTGGAGCCTATAGAAAAGAGTAAGTTCCTGTCTAATGAGTAATGCAGCTGCGATTTTTAACAATGCGTTTATCTCATAAAATTTTAAACTGCATGGCAATTCCTTTAAAATGTTTTTTTAAATATAATCTATTCAGTTCTTTGTACCAATTTGAATCTCAAACCTTATCTTTCTGATAGAATGGGGCACACGTCATCACTATTTCATTTTTACACTGAAGAAATGTGGGATTAAGGTTCATATGTCTGTAAATATGGAGATAAACAAAGCATAATGATGGCACAGAAGCTGATGAACAGAAGAGCATTCAGAGACAGAGGGAAAAAGGTTCCTATGAAAATTGTGAATGTGATAAAGTATCCTAAGGAGGATAAAAAAAGGAAAGATTGAAATGAAAATGGATTTTGAAGAACCTTTGCTGGGAGATGAACTGACACTATTTCACTGATTAATTACTGCATGGCTGTTTTTGATAAATTGCTCTTCTATTATTTTACTGTGGATGTTTTACTGTATTTCTATTGATATCTATGAACTACTGAGGTTTTATTTTAATTATGACAGTGTAACCATCAAATAAGTAAAAACAAGTGGCCTATCATCTTCTCTTTTGCAAATAAAATAAAATAAAATAAAATAAAATAAATCTCTCTTTTCTAACCACTCCAAGAGCAGAAACGGAAAAAAGTCTTCAAGTCAGGTATTTGAGCTTTCCAGGTGCCATTGGATTTTTTTCCCTTTTGGGGGGTTTTCACTGTCAATCATTGACCAAAAAGCCTATTAAGGACGCAGAGCCTAATCCAGGAGTTTTTTAGCTGAAGAAATGTCAGTCAAATTATATTTACTGTATAGAGTGTCACCTCATCCTATTGCATGCCTAAAATGAAGAATACTGCAATATCCTTATGCAGAATATTCATTTTCCCCTTTTACTATACTGAAGTGATCGTACATTTTTGGACAAAGAATCATCTTACAGTGCTAATAGGTCTATTTTAAAAATTTTATAGTTATCCCACTTTTTTACCTCAGAATGGGAAAAAATGGTTCTTCTATATTTTTATCTTCATGATGACTGCGTAAGGTGTGCTTCTCTGGGAAATGTGACTAGCACAACATTATTAGTGTGACCTTATCTCTTACATGCTCTTTGCATGGTAGAAAAATTAAAAATAAGGGAAGAATAAAAAGACTAAATCATAATAATTAATATAAAGCACTGTTCACAGATACTTGCGACACTAGAAAGTTCTCTGTGCATTGTTATCTTTTAATATTCTTCTGATTTATCAGAACTACTTAAATTCTTGAATTAAAATACAAACTGTTGCATAGAGGCCACATTTAGAGCAAATTACTTAGATATCTATCAGTCTTTCTTTTGTACATCTCAGACATCACTGACACTATTTTTACACATGGGATCTGATTCAGGAATGTCAAATTCATCTACACGAAGAGAGAGAAAAAACCCTGTCCTTTTTCTATGCTGATTTATTTCTGCTGACATTCTTATGAATTGATGTCTATGTTCATGTATAGTGCACCAAGTGTATACAGTAGTACTTTCATCATGATTACACATCATATCACTAGAATGAGATTGCTTTTCTATATTCATATACATGAATATATGGATTCAATCCTGATTTTTTTTAAAATCTTGGAAATACATATCATTCTATAATTTCTAGAGGTTTCACTAGAAATTTGCTTTGCTATCTTGTCAGAACTGATGATGTAATTTTATGACTTAATTAATGATATTAAAAACTCCAGCATTATGGTGTAATAACGTTTAACAAAGGCTATTTTCTGCTGCTTTCCTTCTTGCTGCAATGCTGCATGTCTCATGTAGATCCCAAATTGTGCCCATATTTTTATCAAATAAAAGTCACAATGTATTATAAAAGTGATTTTTCATTAATGGTTCATTATTAGGAACCTGTCTCTTTGTCTCCATTTTTTCACACTGGAGGCCCCTGGAAAAAAAAACACAACCCAATAATTTTTCTGTTTCTCCCAGGCAAAAAAACACCATGTGTCATTTTACTGCTGTTTTCTGAAAATTAATATACTTAGAAACCTATCATAAACTATCGTTTATGCTAATTTCTTTTTTGGAATAGAATTAAATATAAATAGAATTAGTTTGCTACATGTCTGCTTCCAAACTTTTGGAAGCCAATGTATGTATGTATGTGTGTGTGTGTGTGTGTGTGTGTGTGTGTGTGTGTGTGTGTGTTTGTATCAAAGTAATTCTATTTATATTTATAAAATATATGTTTTTTTTTCTATCAAAGCACCAGGTCTGCCCCAATATGGGAGAGAGCATAGTGCTTCCCTTTCGCCTTTCAACTCCAATCAAGAAGCCCTCAGGCAGTCATTTTCATGACAAATTATTTTGTACCAAATTTGTTTCAAGAAATTTATAGAATGGTAAACAATAACAGCATAATAAAAACTGAGTTGATATGACATAGACGTGTAGTACAGGAGAGACTCAGGTTTTTACACAGATGTTCAGTATATAATGTTTGATATTATTTTCTGGTATAAGGAATATTTAGCAGATGTTATAACATATTTGCTGATATCCACTCTTCGCTTAGCATACAGTACACAGTTTGATTGATAATGATCTGTTTCTACAGGAAAACAAGAAAGGGATGCAATTTTATCATCAGCTGAAATTGGCAAGGTTTGCCTTGCTAAAAGACAAAATAAGGACAAAAGTGTTTTATACAATATGCAGAATAGAAATATCTGACGATAACATCAGGGAATAAGTTTGTTTTCAGGATTGCATAAAAATAGTTATTAAATAGTTATTATTTTATTGGATGAACTATAACTTCATCCAATAAAATAGGCAGCATGTAAGCCTGCATGAAAAAAAGAGACTGTGCCAATGTGATTCCTCTGCTATATCAGGATTTCAGAAACACTACAGGAAGAAAGGTTGGTGGTATCAGCTTTGTCACTGTAATCTATCTAAGCAGAATGCAAAGGGGGAAGTATCAGTGGGCACTCGTTCATCCTACCAGGATGCCAATTCCGACGTTTAAGGATTGCACATTCAAAGAATACTTCCAAAGGAAATTAATAGGGTTCCCAATGTGTAGGAAATTCAGAAGGCAAAGGTTCCAAAGTACAGTTGGTTATGAAGTAGATCAATGTAAGCAAGTAAACAGGAAAGAAGAACATCATAATTGCAGTCTCAATTTTGTTAAAAAATGAAATAGAGTAGTTGTGATATATCAAATTTATGTTTTCAATTTCAGTGGGTTAATATTCACTGATTATCACTGAAGTAAGGTTATCTGAAGGGAGAAAGAGGCATGAGAAATGTATTATCTAGCTAATTTTCTACTAACTTGGGAATAAATTAATTCTTTGCTAAAGAGTACTAAATAAGATATAGAAATTTATTTAGTTTTATTTATTACATTTTTATGCCACCCATCCGACTGATTCAGTGGCTCTATGCTGCTTTAGGGGAAGTCATTAGAATAGGCTAAAATATTGTTGTGAACAGTCAGAAACATAAACTAAAGCTTACTCTACAACACTGTACTGTTTCCATAAAAAAAATCCATACTTACGTTTACAGACAGGTGGTCTTCCTTTATTACTCCACAATCCATCTTCTTGACACACTGCTGTTGCTTGTTGACTAGATTCTAGCTTGAAGCCTTCGTTACATTCATATATCACTCTGCTGCCCAAAATAAATTCATTACCCCAAACTGAACCATTTCCAGGAGATTCTGGAATACCACAGGATACAGCTGAAAAGGGGGATTAAGGGGAAAAAAGACTCAGAAGGTTATCATAGGTATGATTCTTTACTTCTGTAGATAAAAACCCCCAATATGTATGTTACAGGCTTCATAATGCTGCTGAAAAAAATACCTTTAATAGTTGTGCAAAATCTGATAGAACAACTAGGATATTTTGAAAAGATATACCATTACCACAACTAGTACAATTTTTGTACTCTATATTCCATAGTTTTTCACCCTGTTTTTTCCTGTTTTCCTGCTTCTATTATGTTAAGTGAAATGTGTTAACCAATCCTGACTTCCTTGATTTATTTTTAAATATATTTTTCGTAGTTTTTCCCATGAACTTGACTTACATTATTCCCTATTGTAGGAGGTGACCGGGCTGAGCCCAAGGGAGAGATCAAACACATCGTAAGTCACAAGCCCCTGTGTGCCCTCAAGAAATCTAAGTCCATCTCATCTTGAATGACTTTCTTATCTCCCGCTCATTTCCTTTGACCATTAGTTGGTCAGATTTTTATAGAAAGCTTAAGCTTGCATTAAATCTTTATACTCATTCGAACTGCCTGAATCTCCTGATTTCCCCGGTGCTTGACATTCTCTTTGTTTAAAAGTTACCATTTGTGGCCCGTATATAAAACTTAGAAACCATTTCTGAAGTGGCTGTACCCTTTTCTCTACTACAGGTGGTCCTCATTTAGCCACCATAATTTGGGACCAGTAACTTGGTTAAGTGAAGTGATCACTAAGTAAAACCGTGACTGTGTTTATTATCTTGTTTAAGGTTTCCTTTGCTTTACAGACCTATGAAGGTCTTATTTATGTATGTATGTATTTATTTATTTTGTCAAATACATATTAAATAATATATATAAGTATAAGCATGAATTGAATACATAAATGAATACAACTAAAGGGAACATTAGGACAGGGATGGTAGGCACACTGGTGCTCTTAAGCATGCCCCTTACAGACCTCTTAGGAAGAGTTCTATATATATGTGAGAATTGGTTGTAATGTTATTTTTTCTTCATCAAACCATTAAGAATAAAATGCATAGAATATCTCATGGTGTTATATACACAGTTCAGCAATGGGACTGTGTACAAGACACCATTGTTATATTGTAATTGCAAATGGTCACTAAATGAAACAGTCACTAAATGAGGACTACCTATACTATTATTGTACTTTGAAACATTATGACACAATAATGTAGCAAATTAGTCAATGGAACTTATATGAATAAGATAAAAATATTACTATTTTACAATTTTTACAAACTTTGATGTATAATTTGTTCTGCAATCTGTGTATATAACACTATGTATTTATTCTTAATGGTTTAGAACCAGACTTAGTGTCATTAAAATTAGTTAAACTTTATTTAGCCAGGAGAAATTTAAATCTACTGATTTTAGTAGATTAGCACTAAGGATTACTCTATATTCAATTAAATATTTGAAAACATTAAAATAAATAATCTTTTAAATATAGATTGAATAACCATTGTTATTTTCTTCAGATATAATTATTCCAAATGAACTGTAAGCTCTGCAGTTTCTGCAGTTTTTAAAAGTAACAGCAGTAACAATAAATTATAATACCTTGGAAGAGAGTAAATCCTTTGTGCTACAGTAAAATGATTATTAGCTGTCACTTGACCAGATGAGATTTTTTTTTTAAAAAAAAGTGCTTTTGATCTAGCCAGTTTAACCCAAGCAACTAGAGATGTGTGCCTATGAAAATTCAAACTGTTATAATACAGGCAGAGTAAGGAACTACATGATTTTTTTATAATAATGAACAGAGGCACATTAGATTCCAATCACTGTTTATAGTACAATCATGGTGCTTAATTACAAGTTATACCAGAGGAATCAATACTACAGCTTCATACATAATGAAATTGTTTGCTCTGGGGAAAAATCCACAAAAGTATAAAACAAGTCTATGCTGATCAGTTTCAAGAGACTGGTTAGTATTCTAGGACAGAACAAAGTTGCTTCCTAAAAATGCTGGGAACAAAATAATTCTGTGAAAATCTGTACTTTAAATATAACAGGAAGAAAGTCAAGTATGAGTCAAGTATGGCTCATCCAATACAATTCAAATTTTGATTCAATTTCATCACTTATTAGCATAATTATCATCTGCAGCAGGTTCAGGCATTATCAAGGTTCTGTGACAGGTAAGCTACCCTTCAGAATTGGAAGCCAAGACAGTTTTCAGTCCATGTCAATCCTGCCTCTTAGATTACCTAACATTAAAAATGGAAATTACATTTTGGGTAATTTAAGATGGCAGGCAATAAGGACTGAATGAGAAGAGGATGTACTCTTGTTCTAAAGTGCTATTTCTACCTTCCCAGAGAAGTAATAGCTACAGATTATGGTAGGTGGCAGAAAGGAGAGAAAATTTAAAGAGACAAGTGTGGCAGGAGGAAAATTGTGCCTTGGGTGTATAGGCAGGAGGAAGAGGAGTTGAATGGGATGGTTGTAAAAGAGAAACATTTATTATAAGGCATTCTGAAGATTTCAAATAAGGTAGCTATGATGAGGGAAATTACAGATAGTCTTTGAGTTATAATGGCAATTGGGACTAGGATTGCCACTGCTTGTGACATCACATGACTACAATATTTAGCAATAGCAATCTGGGGAGTCATAGTTGCTATTGTAACCGCAAGATTGTTCAGCAGGATAGAACCCCAGGTAAGGATCATGGGAATAATGGCAAGGGGAGGAAACTCAGAGGCCCAGCACAGGTCACACAAGAGTTAAGGGGTTGCTGCAGTTTGATGTGAGGTCAAGAAGGGAGGGAAACAGGATGTAGGGTGCGTGCCTGTGTGCAAGTGCAGGAAGGCCCAAGGAAAGAGGGCACTGGTGGTTGTAAGTAAGTAAATGGGAAAGGAATATATGGTGCATGCAATTGAGTTGGGGCGGGGCGGAGGAGAGAAACTTACCTGAATGACTTGTGACTTCTTTGATGAATTCCCATTGACTTTGCTTGTGGGAAGCCAGCAGAGAAGGTTGGAAACTATAATCACATGACCATGGGGTGCTGCTACCGATCATAAATGTGAGCTGATTGCCAAGCACCCAAATTTTGCTGATGTGACTGCAGGGGCAATGCAATGACCCTAATTTCAAGGAGCATTCATAATCTCTTCATTCAATGTAATTTTAGCTTTAAACAGTCGATGAACAAATGATAATAACTCCAGGATTGCTATTCATGTTCAGTTTGCAGACAACTTTGCAATTAAGATTTTTTTCACAAGCCAAGTTAGGATAGTATTCCTATTCTATACTTGTGCCTTTGATTTTTACTGCTTAAGTAAACCTGTATTTGTTTCTGCTAATGTTCATTCCATTTTCATTCTCCAATGTATAGAGAATGTATTTATTTAAGAAATTTATATAGCTGCCCAACTAATTCATAGATGACCCTGGGCGCTTACAACATTTAAAAAATCTACCACATAATAAAAATCCTAGGCCTGCTGACAAAAACATGTTTTTAGGGCCTTTCGGACAAGCAGCTGTGTGGCAGAGCAACTGAATTTTTGAGGGAACGATGGTACATATAGAAGAAGCCTCCACCCTAAAGGATATTTCTTTTTTATGGTGTCACCATACATACATCTTTAAATGTTGGGACTGATAACGTATTCTGCCTTTCTGTCCTGCTAATATTATTATTAATATTTTGTGTTTTCTACAGATTTGCTAAGTCTATGGCTTTATCCAAGTCATCAGTAAAAACTAGTGAAGAATACTGAACCTATAACTTCACTTTTCAGTCTGCTGTATTTGACTCCAGACTGATGAAGAGTCTTTGATGAGAATGCTTTGAGCATGTTTTTGTTAACTAGTTGTGTATCTACATGATTGACATGCAATATAGTTCACACTTCATAGGTTGCTAATTAGAACGTCATGATAAACCCTGTTGAATGCTTTGTTGAAATCAAAATGGATTATGTCTACAGCATTACTGCAATCTATTAAGGAAATTATCGGATTAAGAAATTAAATAGTCCAACAAGACTTGCTTTTGACAAATCCAGAATCACTTTTGCTAATGACAGTATTGTTTTCAAGGTGCATACATATTACTCACTTTACAGACTTTTGTAGAAACTTCCTACATTGATTTGGAGTTACATAGGTCCTATTTTCTCCATTTTTGAAGATAGGGTGAACATTGGCCCTTCTGCAGTCAGCTGACACTTCACTCTAGGATTTCTCAAAGATATTGAAGAGATGTTTGGTCAGGCCATCCAATATAAGTCCGCTCAGTTTTCATATCTTCATTAAGTCCTTTAGTATAGCCATTTTGCCTTTTTCGACTGTATCAATTGTGTTTTCTCATCGGACTTGAACTTTTAGTGCCTTTTTTTTTTTTTGAACACCTGACCTATTTTACTCATAAATTTCTGCTGCCAGGGAAGCTTACTTCTCATGAAATCGTATTTGTTGGCACAGTTGGCAAGCAATTTTTTCATTTTATATTATAAGCAGAAATTTCAAGATTAGAATTGCTTTTGAAATGATATAATGGCTTGAACATTTGGTAAAGCAACCCTTTTTCTTCTTCATTGTTTCAGTTGCCATATTAACTGAATACTTTTTGTAGCATGCCCTAGAGAACTCTTTGTGTTCTGTTGGCTTAGAAACTCAAATGGTACAATACATAATTATCTTGGAACAACAGGATCAGAAATTTGTCAGCTCCTAAATGCCAAAATTCTCTCTCTCTCTCTCTCTCTCTCTCTCTCTCTCTCTCTCTCACACACACACACACACACACACACACACACACACACACGTTTACACACTCATACACTCACACAGAGAGTTAAGTCTTACCTTGGCAAAGAGGTGGAGGAGAATCCCACTGATACATGCCATTTGGGTGATGTCTGCAAGTTGCATTGCTATGACCAATTATCCTGTATCCAGGCTTACAATAGTAGCGAATTATGCTGCCAACTGTGCCCTTGGTTTTATTTACAATTCCACCATTCTTCACAATATGATTTAAGCCACAGTATGGAGCTATACAGAATCAAAGTAATAAAATTAAAAGCAATATATTACCAAAAAGTCAGAAGACAACTCTCCTAAAATCTAAATTTCCTTCAAAACCATTTAAAGAATGATACTCAACTCATCACTTATATTTCCAGTCTAGCGATTAAAACCTGAATTTTTTTTTATTTAAGAAATGTATCTTTCAGACAAGAGGCATTTAAATCCACTATTAAATTTTAAATTTTAATTACAGATTTGTTTAGGGAAATATTGAAGCTGTTAAAATCCTTGCGTGTAATTAATCAATGTCATTTGATGACATTAATCAAATGATATCAAATGATATGTACACTCAGTACTGGGGTAGTCCTGGAGTGTTTTCTCCCACTATAAAGTCTCATTCTGTATTGAGGCATGTATTAGATCTATATGAGTTGTTTCCCAGTTGTTGTACTGAATAAACCACTACACTATGCACCAGGTTTACTAGACAGGCAGAAGATATACATTTTCAAAAATTGGATTGTAATTTGTTTCCTCTTAAAGTAAAATGTTTAAAAATGTTCCTGGTGTCTCAGGAAAACTTACAAATGTAATATAAGACATAAGAAATTAAAAACACACAAATATAATTAAATATACCATAGTATGAAGACATATCACAAAATGCAGAATGAACAGCATATTCTTGGAACAATTTTTTAGTCTAGTATAAAGCAAAACTTTCCAAATATAAACCAGTAATCTAAAATCCGGTCAAATATTATCTGACATGTGTCTTCAAGACTGCTACCCTGAATCTAATCCTTGCCAATTAGACAAAACAGTTGATGAAATAAAAGTAATTGAGACCCTGGAAGGCAATGAACTTTTCAGATTTTCAGACAGCACAAGGAGTATCTTTAGTCATATTTCAATATTTGACTTCAGAATAGTACACTTTGATGAATTTAGAAAGATAGCCAGAAGGATCCAATGGCTTGATAGCCTAACACCCCTCCCCCCCTCCCCACACCCC
Organism: Ahaetulla prasina; assembly: GCF_028640845.1. Taxonomy (NCBI): domain Eukaryota; kingdom Metazoa; phylum Chordata; class Lepidosauria; order Squamata; family Colubridae; genus Ahaetulla; species Ahaetulla prasina. The sequence goes on along the minus strand of NC_080539.1, from coordinate 144,764,169 downwards.
TCTCCTTTTTCACACTCTTCATACCCACACACTGTTTATTTTGTGGCAGGGGGAGAGGGAGATTTTCAACAATTCTCTCAATGACCACACCAAACAACTCAGTTTTGGCAAGGTGTTGCCTGAGGTATTCCAGAAATGTCCAATATAGAGCTTTAGAAATTCAAAGCACTTTGAATTGGACACTGGAAGTATTAGCCACAATTCTACATTAAGTGTTATTTTATATTGGCAGGGTTGTCTCTCATCACAATTTGCCTGCTGCATTTTGCATCAACTACAGCTTCCCGGATGTCTCCAAAGGCAACCTGATTGAGTGCACTATAGTTGTCCAGCCTCATGCTGATTAAGGCGTGAAGTAATGTCACCAGGGCTACAGCACCAGACAGAGCTATAACTGGTAAAGCAAATGAATGCTTTAGTTACCTCTTCGGTAAATGCAAGGGGAATATATTTACGATGTCATATTCAACTCAAGGGGTATTGCTCAGTTTCAGTTCCTTCCCTATGGCTTCTCCCCTCCCTCCCCAACAACAAAATTGTATACGACATCCAAATATAATATGGAAGTCAGGAATATTTGTGCATGCACAGGGAAGAAGACAATAGGGAAGGAAAAAAGGCTCAATGAATAAAATAAAAGGTGTTTTCATGTCTTTTAAGAGGACCATTGCCTTTAAAAAAATGACTAGAAAATGGGAAAATTGGAAAACTATCTAATGAATGACTTTGTTATCAGTTCTGCCAAAATTTCTGTTTTCTATACACACAGCCATATTTTCTTAACCAAGCAAACACATCCATGACCTTAAGGAACACCTAATGCACACCTTTGATTCTCCACCTTGCAGGTGAGTGGAGATAAAATGAATCTATTAAAACATTATACAGGAAATAATAATATTTATAACTTTAAAAAGTGAAGATGTCTCTTTGTGTAATGTTCTTACTGTATGTATTAGCATATAGTGTTAGTAGGGGTTTATCAATGCTACCATAAATAATGAAGTGCTGTAGGAGCCCACTTTAATTTCAGTCTATTTATAATCTGAGTTGTTTGAGCTTTTCTCTTCCATGGTCTTTTTATTCTTAGTAATCATTAATCATATGCTTCTTTTTAGTCATTTGCACTGAAAAGATAGGAACCTTAAAAAACTGTAATAAACTTATCTCTCAATAAGAAAATTGTGGATGACCCCCTTCTGCTAATAATTCTAATTTTTTTAATCTGACAATTTTGTCAAAGCGTTAATGGCATTTCCAATTTTCCCCATTTCATAGTTTTTATATGAAAAAGCCTGTTCTAAAAAATAATCAGTAACTGCCTGAATAATGAAGTGACACTATCTCTATAGAAAAGCTGCCACAGAAAGTGTAAACAACCCAGCAGAAAACTAAAAACCTCTCCTGTTTACCACATTAGCTTTTCATGTCACTTACTACCAGTTGCATGGTCAAATTTTCAGTCAAGGTTATATCATTTAGACTGGTAATTTTTCTTTACATTTTTCTGATGTTGCTATTTCTATATGCAGATATTTGTTATGGAAATGCTGCATTTGAATTTAGATTGAAATTCTACGTATTTTTATTTAGAATTTAACAGCGACTGTACATAGAGAAATACATCTTTTAGAAAACATACATAGCATTATGTTATAAAAGCATCCATGCATAAATCTAACATTGTATATTTAAGACAGAAAAGATATTTTATGCCAATAAACATTCAATCCTAAAGTATGCAAGTATTTGAATACTGTAATAACATTATTCAAAATCTGAATAAAATTATTTGTTTCAATAAAATGCTACAGGGGGTACATGGCATATATCTCTGACCGTAAGAAATCCTGCTCTCTTGTCTATGGCTTTAAAGATTTAACACCAGGCATTGTCAACGTATTTTTCAAACACATCTGCTCGGTGCACTGATGATGTTATCTAGGGTGGTAATGAAACATCTGCAAGAAACAACCAAACTCAGAGAACACTAAGGACCTTACAATTCAAGTCTAAGGTACAAATATTTTCTTCTATCAGTATATCTTCTCAATAATAAAATATTGATATTAGAAAATTAGTTTGGAGCCACTGTATTCTACAATCGTTAATTCTGAATATGTATTGAGTAGCTATTTATTTATTATTTTATTTATTTTAATTGTAAATTTAGTGGTAAATTTATATTGCCTTCCATCTCACTTCTGTGATTGTGGATGGCTTACAAAATCAATTAGAATATGCGAACAAAGATCCAAGTAGTCCTGAACAAATCCCCTGGAACATTCATAGCTGCACGATAAACAGTGCTTTTTCTAAAGAAAGTTTTTGTTTCAGTATCAGCATCTCCAGGTACTGCTGTGAAAAACTCCTGTGAAAAATTGTATAGTTCAATAACAGAGTGAGGTGCGCAATAATCCTACTTCCTAAATGGGACATTGGGTCAATGGAAAATAGCCTATTTTGCTGTTCCTTGTTTGCTTTCAGTGTGAACATTCATATTTCATTTCTTTCCGCCAGGTTACTGTTGAGAAACCTGATATATTTCCATCTATACCACTGGGAAGGTCATCACAGAATGCTTAGAAACCTGATATTTATCTTCCCTTTCTCCATTGCTTATTCTTTCCTTCACCTAAATAACAGAAGTCCTTAGTACACATGCAGTCCATCTATATTTGCAAAAGTGTTTTCTAACAAATTTCTGAAAATACATAAGAACATGAGTGAAGATCTGAGTAAAAATGTAATGTTAAAATGGTGTTCAAGCATTGAATATAGAATGTTGTTTATGGCATATAAATGTATCTGTGAAGTGGTTTGGGACAGTATGGTGGGAGGAAGTAAATCAAGTGGCTCTCCTTGCTACTGAAACCTTCTTCATTAAAACCTAAAGAACTAAAAAGTTTAGAACAGGAGGGTCAAACTCACGTCATGTGATGTATTAGGACTTTTTTCCCCTTTGCTAAACCGGGCATGGGCATGGGAGTTTGATAGTACTGCTTTAGAAGATTGACAGCTTCAGAAATTTAGTCATTCTGTTTTAGGCTTTGTGCCTAAATAGTTTATATCTGTAAAACTAACATATTGATTTTAGTTTTAATCTATTTAGTTCGTCAGAAAAATACCAGCATACTGTGAGTACTATTCCTACCTTAGGCACAAAGTCATAGAGGGGACTTTGGGCCACTGATTCTTTCAGCCAAAGAAGAAGGCATTTGCAAACCACTTCTGTAAATGTTGCCAATGCCTTCTTCTTAGGCCAATGCAGAAGATACTACTGCAAATCTTGCCAACTAGTCTAGGCAATTGCCAGGAGTCCACTCTCAATTAAAGGTGCCATCACTAAAATGAAAAAAACAAAACAAAACAACATACCAGGTGCATTGTTGTCAACCTTGTAAGGTAACAGACTGAAGATGCCTAGAAGTATTCGCTCTAAACTTATTATAAGGTCACATGAACAGAACCTTGCAAGTCTCTTCCCCTTTGCCCTTGTAGTCCAAGAAACTAAGGAGGGTCCCCTCTGAGATGTTTTCCATGGACCCAGTCCTTCTGCAGACTTAGCTGCCTCCTATCTAACTGACATCTAGTCTGTGGCTCTTCCTCCTGTTTCCCAAGATCATTCCTGCATACCGTTACAACTATATCCTGAACGTTTTCTTCCTTCATGAAGCTTGTTTGCATCTCTCATCACATTTTGTGACAACACAACTGAATTCTGTAACAATGTTTTTTTATTTTAGACTCTGTCACTGAGCACTTCAACAAATTCCACACAATATTCTGGACATATGCTATTTGTAAAACCTTGTGCAAAGTCACGTTTGTCGAAACAAGGAGGAAAGCAGGGAGGCAGTAAATCATTCCAATAGGCTGATAGTTATGTGGTGGCCTGCTGGCTCCATCACAGCTGCCATAGCATCAATAGCTTTTCTGGGCCCCCCATTTCCTTTCCCATTTTTTATGCTATTGACTTTCCTTATTAAGATTCAAGCCCAATTGCTTACCCTGCTGCTCGCTGTTATTCCTTTCTCCTGCTGTCTCTCTTGCATCTGATGTAAAACTTACATGACATGAAGAGAACTACGCAGCTTTTCAGGTCATGCTGTTTGTGAAACAGGAGAAAGTTTAAACTGAGCTATTCTACTGAGTTGCTTGCCTTATGCATACAGTTAGACATTTGTATTCTAAAAAATTATTCATTTGCAGTTTGGAATTAACAGTGCTTCGTATGTCTTTTCCAAATTTTCAACCTCCATAGGAACATTTTGTACTTTTTAACTAATCCTTGAACAAGATAACTATACAATAAAATCCTTTTAAAAAAACATTTTCAGAATAGTGTTTTTCTCCTGAGCTTTGTGAAGGTCAACGTCACGTCAATTTAAAAGGCAGAGAGAGGCCTTGCCTTGCTAGGCATCTCTGGCATGGGTGAGGTCGTGGCTACAGAAAAAAGGAAGCTCAGGATATACGCCATTACAGGATTAGCATCTCAACATACTTGCTTATAAATATAAAATCAGAATTATTCTGATAATATATCTTTTCCAGTAGAATAACCAATCAAAATTATACATAATATTAATAAAAGTAGAATTGTAAAATAATTCTGGAAAGAAAATAAATCTATCAATGATCATTCATTCATTCATTCATTCATTCATTCATTCATTCATTCATTCAATTTATAAGCTGCCTATGATGATATCCAAAGTGACACCTTGGAGAGGGAGACAGAAATGAAATCTTTTGAATTTGATATACAAACAATCCATTTCAGGACCAAAATCTACACAATATATATATATCCACTTATATAACTCTTCTTTGTTAGAGCTTATTACTGCTAAAAATCAGAGCAGTGTATAAAAAGTAACCTGTTGAAGATATTTAGCTTGCTATTTGTTCAGCAATGCTAACAAAGATGGTCAGACGAACAATACTGATAGACTTGTTTGTGATATTTTTCCCCCTTTTCATTTGCAATCCACTGAGACAGTCTGCAATTTTCTTTGGATACATTAAACCATACACAAACTTAAAAATTGTAATTAGCTTTCAGATAGTATGCTTTCTTATAGAAAAAATGGTATCTATTTCATAAAGTACTACTAAATTTTCTGTGTTGTACTGTGGAGAAAATTGTTTTCTTTTCATTAATTGAACTGATATTTTGTCTACCTTTAAACTAAAAACTAACATTATGCTAAGATGTTCACACTTGCATCCATCTATCTATCTATCTATCTATCTATCTATCTATCTATCTATCTATCTATCTATCTATCATCTATCTATCTATGGTTTTTAAATTTTTATGCTGCCCATCTCCCCTACAATATGACTTTCAGGTTTTGTTTTTTCATATAACTGGCATATAGATTTAAAAATAACATATTTCTAAGTGGAAAATAAATTTCACGTAAATAAATCCATAATTATATGGCACTGATTTAACAGATTAGCAGACTTGGAAGGGACCTTGTAGGTCATCTAGTCCAAACCCCTGCCCAAGCAGGAGACTCTACTCCAGGGGTGTCAGACTCAAGCCCGCAGATCAGATCCAGCCCGTGAGGTGGTTAGATCTGGCCCACAGGGATGCCCTGGAAACAGTGAAGGACTGGCCTGTAGTGGCTCTGCCAGCAAAAACAGAGCTCGAGAGAGCTGTGCACTACCCTACTGGCTTCTGTTTTTGGCCACAACGGCCTCTGCAACCCTCTGTCAGCAAAAATGGAGCTTGGGGAAACTGCGTGTGGCCTTCTGGGCTCCATTTTAAAAAAATAAATTTTATTAAACACATATTAAAACATTTTTGTTGGCAGAGGGCTGCAGGAGTCTGTCATAGACAAAAACAGAGCCCAGGTGGGCCACACGCGGCCTCCCCAAGCTCCATTTTTGCTGACAGAGGGTTGCAGGAAGCTGTTGTGGCTGAAAAGAGAGCCTCGATGAATGATTCAAGCTGGCCATGCCCCCTGGCCATTTCCCCCACAGCCCCCCAAGATCAAACACAACCCTGATGAAGCCCACAATGGAATTGAGTTTGATACCCCTGCCCTACACCATTTCTGACAGATAGCAGTCCAGTCTTGTTGTGGTCCGCCAGCAGCCTGCAGAGCTGGCAATGGAGTCAACCAGTGATGAGGCTGAGGAAGAGTGTGGGTCAGGCCTGGAGGCTGGGGAAGGCTCAGATGAGGGTTCTGCGTCAGAGCTGAGGTGAGGCCAGGCCATCAGGGAGTGAGGTGTGGACTCCAGAGCCTCCAGAGACTGACAGTAGTGAGGCAGAGGAACAGGAGGAGCCTGTTCCTAATGCACACATGAGAGGAGTTGCCAGAAGGCAAGAGCAGCTGAAGCAAAGAGGACGACTCGGGAGTAGGGCCAAGAGATGATTGGCCCCTCCCATAGGCTTAAAAGACCAGCAAGGGAGTTTGGGCTCTTTGTTGAAAAACAACGTTGATAACTTTGTCTTGTTGCATTTGTTTTGTATCCGTATCTTCTGAACTTTTGGCAAGAAAGGCCTTTGGCAGTTTGCCTAATTGGACCAAGGTTGGTGATAGGACTGAGGAATTGTGTTGGGAGGAATTTGCTTTAATTTAGTTGAACTACGCTGAGAATGAAATAATTCTCAGCTGTTCGAATAAAATTTGTTTTTATACTGATTGAGTTTCCTACTACATATTTGGGCCTGGGTCACAACAAGTCTCTTCCTGAAAGCTTCCAGTGATGAAGCTCCCATAACTTCCTATGTGAGGTTATTCTAAAACCTGCAAATTATTTTTATAGCAAAGTAGAAAGTAAATATACTTATTACAATTCTATAATACGTAGGCATTTGGTACAAAGTACGTCTAAAAAAAGATAAAACATGCATTTGTGTCCACTTGCATCATGATGTCAGATGCAGATATGCATATTTGCATTATGAAATGATGTTTATTTTATAAATTGGTTCCTTTTTTTATCCCCCCACAGAGACATGCAGTTTTGGGGATGTAATTATTCAATACCATGCCCTTAGGTTTTATCTCTAAATAATGATTTTCTTTCAGATTGAGTCCACTTCAACAGAAACCATTTTGGTAGACTACAAAAAGTTGTTTGTACTGAATATCAGATTTAATTCATAACCCTAAATTACTGGGATCATCTTCCTTTTGTAAAATTTTAAATTGGCATAGGAATGTGTTGTCTGCAAGGAATACATATCTGAATATTTTTACATAAGTTAAAAATAAGACACAGGAATCATACAAATGTTTCAATATCTGGCAGTGAAAAAGAGTTCACAAGAGTAGAAAGGGGTGCGGTTTCTTTGAAAATCATCAATCATCCAAATGTACATTTCTGGTTGTTGATTTTCTGGCTCCATCGGTAACCACATTTTGATATAGAAATAACACACCATATAAAATATTGGTACAGTAGGAAATCAAGAAGTAATGATTTCTAGTCATTCACATATAGTCAGTTACAGTAATGGAATACATTTCCAGTTTTCACAGCTCCCTTCATTCCCTGCAGTGGTGTAAAAGAGTTTGGGTTGCATTGTTTTTTTTTTATTATTTGTTCAGGGTATTCTATAAAGTATTCTCTCTCTCTCTCTCTCTCTCTCTCTCTCTCTCTCTCTCTCTCTCTCTCTCTCTCCCTCCCTCCCTCCCTCCCTCCCTCCCCCCTCTCTTTCTCTCTCTTTCTCCCGCTCTCCCTCCCTCTCCCTCTCTCTCTTTCTCTCAGAAAACGGTAATATTTCATAGTACTCTGATCCAGAAAATGTATCCCATGAACAGGCTACAATCATTTTTAAAATGTGAACAAAAGTAATTACAAATGTAAGCTTCCCTGTCTTTTGAAAACTTTTGGGAATTGTTTCTCCATCTGTCTTTGACTTAGCTAAGTTAAACCATACCAAAACATTTTACGTCAGCTTTTTCATAAAAATCATGGGTATTAAATATGGGTGAAATGTTTATTTATTGTAAGAGCAATCATTTGGAATTAACAAATATTTGGAATTACTGAGCACACTGAAAGATAGACAGTAGAAGAAATATCAAAATATTTAAAAATTAAAACCTAGAAACTTTATGAGAAATTTTATTTTAAAAAGTTGTAAGTTCAACAATTATATATGTATATGTAGGTATTTGTATATTACATTTGTATTTCATTTAAATATTAAAACTGTTATACAAAACTGGCAATTGAACATAGGGGGACATTAATGTAGGGACAAAGTAATTTTAAATAAGATAATTGGTTATTTCAGCCCAGTATTATCTGTTCTGACTGGCAAAGCTCTGGAGAGGCTTACTAGAAATCAGTAGTTTATCAGTAGCTCTACTAATTAAGTAGACATCAGGTAGTGAAAACCCAAAGAATTTTGCAAAAAGTATTTGCTATTTATTGGTATGGGGTCTTTGCACATTCTTATAAATCTTCTTTTTTTGATGAGCACATTATAAGCAGGACTTCAATGCTAAATTTACTACTAACCTGAATAACGTATCTTGAATCCTTTTTTAGTGGTTGCATGGTCAGTTGACCAACGCAGGTACAACTGATTGGATTTGCTTGTATAATTAAGTTGCCCAGTATGATTTCCACTCAAGGCAACCAACACAGGGCTTTGTCCAGAAGAACCTGTGCAAAATATATCAAAATGTTAATAATCCTGTCACATAACTTAGTATCATTGGAAATGCCTTAAAATAATTATTTTAATAACACTAAAGAGATATTTTACCAGTGCTTGTCAAATTAAAATGGGGTCTGAATTCCAATATGGATTCATGTAATTAGTACCATTTAGACTAACTTGAAAATTGGATGCAGTGCGTTATTTGCATGCATTAGAACACAGACTTGTGATCAAATTCTATGATAAGGTGGTCTAAAGTATTAGTAATTGTTCTTTATAATAGATACCAAGTGATCGAAATCAGTTAAAAACAGGGTTTCTTATGACTTGAAACTTGAATCAGTAAATTGCTCTTAGTAGGAAGGGAATATTTGTTAAAAGAAATAAGGTAGGAAAATCTTAGACCTTATGATTTTAACAAAAGTAACAGTAAATACACAGGTTTGTTTTGGAAAGAACTGGAAAAATATTTAATAGAAGCAGGGTAGAATATGCTTGAAACCTTTCTCATATTTCATATTGGGGGGAAAAACCAGGTTTCATGGGGATAACAACCTCTACAGTACAAGTAGAGGCCATTATATCCAAACAAATGGTAAGTAGACAATTGGATTAATAGTCAATGACTAAATAAGGATAAGAAGCATTGTGCTGATTCAGTTGAAAAGAACCATTTTTCAAAGGTTAAAAATAATCAACAGCAAGAAATCACATTTCTTCAGGAGTGATGGAAATGAATCTATTAAGGAAGTGTAACACATTTAAAACAGACTCTAGATTAGTGTGAGAAAACATTTCTCCTTGAAGCACAAAAGGAAATGTTTCCCTTGGATGTGTTCCACAGTTGCTTCAAACTGTGTGTGTATGTGTGTGTATGCTTGTAGAACCAGCATGCTATTGGGACCAGCGGTAAAATCCTCTGAAGTCTGCTACCAGTTTTGTGAGTCTGCTACCGAGGGCACACTTTGCGCACGCATACACACCTGAGGCACGCCCGTGGAGCACTAAAAAAGGTAAGTAGAACAGCTAATATAAATCACGTCACAGCTGATCGTTGTCCAGCTGATCATCGGAAATACCGGTTCACCTGAACCGGTAAGTATTTTTTACTACCAGTTCAGGAGAACTGGTCTGAACTGGTAGCATTTCACCCGTGACCGGACTACCAGAGAAGAAAACCAACACTCTATGTATGCACATCTATATACAGCTGGGGACAACTTTGAAAGATGCTGAAATCTTCTAAAAGATGTACAGTAGCTTCTGTAATGCTTCAAGGAAGAGTGCTTCACTTTCATCAATGAATCCCTTTTGGATACTTTGCTTAGAATTAAAAGATATGGATTTATTTTTTATAAATACCAAAATACACAATTTAATATTAGAAGTGGACCTTGTTGCAAAGCTTCTATTTTATCTATTTGGAAAATGAGATTATGCACAATAAGGCCATAAAAATAATTACTGAGGTGTGGAAAGCTGACTAAAATTTAGTGCTTTGGGGGGAAAAAAGACAAAATCTGAAGCTATGTAAACCCCTTGGATACCAAAGTCTGATTTTTATTTTCCAAACCTAGATATGTGAAATAGCAGATAAGGAGACTGTGAATAATGAGGCCCACAGGAACTTTAATTCCTTTCACATTACTGAACCAACAAATAAAAACAGAATCTCACCATCAAAGATTTCCAGCTCATCAAATTGTTTTTCACTTTGAAACGATTCTACAAAAACAGTGATGTTATAATTTGGTTCAACTTTAAGAGTCCAGGCACAAGTTTGTGAATTGAGATAGTTTCCTGGATAACCTGGACTGAGGATTACACCAGATGACTCGGTATGAATTTCATTCGCTGGGCACTGTGCTATAAAATAAAAGGGAGACAGGAAAAAATGGGAGGGGGGAAATAAAGGCGTTTACTTTCTTAAATTGCCACTTTTTCATAAATATGAAGAAAGATGTTCAATCTGGTTTTAAAATTTATTGTTTATTGAAGCAAAATCAATAAAAATGCAGATTTTCTCCTCAAAGCAAGATATATTATAACAGATGTTACTTTCATAAAACCTTGCACGCTTCAAAAACTAGATCCGAATACATAAACTACCTTTACCCTTGATGGTGAACTAAAATTAAAGGAATGTACCTCTTGAATAATATTTACTTGAATTTACTTAGCTTGAATCTATTTTCAGTAATATAATGAATAAAGAAATTGTCATTAAACAAAAAAATGTACGTAAATTTATCATAACATCGCATGTATTTGCTTAGCTCCCCAGAAGTTGTAGGTCTCCCTATATCAGGGGTGTCAAACTCATGTCATCACAGCAGCATCATGTGATGTATCAGGACTTTTTTCCCCTTTGCTAAAGCGGGTCGAGGAGGAGCCAGCACGTGACGCAATTGGCCTGTGGGCTGCGAGTTTAACACCCTTGCCCTATACCATTCCCAGAAGAATAGCCAGTTATTCTTCAGAATGCTATAGATTATTGGTTCATATTTCATATTTATACTATAATGACAATGTTTAACAAGATAATTGAAGAAAGAAGACATGCACAAAGGAAATAATAATACAGTATTTATTGAATCACCTGTAGACTATTAATAAAGGAGGAGAAGGAGGAAAAAGCTGGATAGAAGATTCTAAAGTGTTAAAGTCTTACAGGGATTTCAAACAGATTTTTATTTTTATTTTATGTACTTTAAAATTTGAACAGTAATGAAGAATATTATCTTGTCCTTTATACCCCAGCAGTGTTAAATTGGGAGATATCAAGTAAGTCTTTTGAACTTTTAGGGCCAACAATATCTGAATGAAAAATTGAATGCATTTGAGTGAAAAGCGAGTTCTAAATTTCAAAAGAGGAAGAGTTTATTTTCTTATGCTCCCTCATTTCCTGACTGAAAGAGGTCCAGATAATCTGGTCCATCTAGAGTCCTTTGAAGCTGCTTTAGCAACCATGATAAGAACTGGCAATTCAGTCATCATGTAAAGTGGTTGTTATGGTCTTTATGGTTTTACTTCTGTTTTTACAGGCTTTACAGATCTGTGAATGTCATAAATGCAAGGATTGGTTGTTAATTTACTTTTTCCAGTAAAGGAAAATTGTAATTGTCCCATTATTTCTATAGTTGCTACTATTCAAATAGAATATTTAGTGTTTATGGAATATTTAGTTTTCTGGCAATTTTTAGTTGTTTGACTGCAGTGAAATTTAAACCTTCAGAGTTCTGACTTTAAATTCTTATCACACTGGTCACCTTCTTTTTGATATATAAACTTTTTTTAATCTTATTAAAAGTGGATCCAGTCTACCTGCATTTAGAAGGAAGAGAAGGAATGGACACCCCCCCACACACACACACATACCATCCTGCATGAATAGGAGGTGGCCATCTATAAAAAATTATTTTGTGCATAGACAAAACTATGACTGATAACTCAGAATAATTATTATGTGAACAACCTTCATGAACATAAAAAGCTGTTTCCTAAAATCGGTTTCCCTCTACACATACAAACTCAAATAAGGAGTATGGACCTAAGGTGGATATAACTGTTAGCAGTAAGTATAAGTAGACTATTCTTACTTTTAATAAAACTTAAGAGGGAAAAACTGTCTGTTTCACTAATCAGTAAAAGAAAACACTATCTTAAACTCATATAATATGCTAGTATCAATGGTGGGTTGCTACCATTTCGCCCTGGATCAGGCATACCAGTAGCGCTTCTGTGCATGCGCAGAAGTATCATGCGCATGCATGAGCGCATGCGCACCCACAAGCAAACCAGTAGCAATGGGTTTTGAAACCCGCCCCTGACCAGTATGCCAAGAATCCAATAGCGTCTTTGCACATATGGAAGTCCGGCACATACACTGAAGTACTGCAGCGTGATTCTAGAATTTCCAGTAAAAAGACAGATTTATTGTGCTTTTCATATAAAACTGAAATGCAATTGATTATATGAGTTGCTGCCTCTAATATTATACCACCTCATCTTATATAGGGCACAATATCTATTGCTAAAAAATTCTTCTCATTATTTTGGTTCTGACATTTTGTGCAATGTTCTATGATAACAGTATTCTATTCTTACTTATATTTATTCTGAAATCCTTCCATTTCTCAACTAAAACTATTCCGTTTGTTTATTTTTTAAAAAATTAGCATATTTTTGTGTTACCCATGGACAGAGATTGATAGAAATCACAGAGGGAAAACTATTTTAAATTGTTTTGATTACATGTTCTTTTACCAAAAAAAAAACAAAAAACTCCTTTAAAAACTCTGACAAAGAGACACATATTGGATTAAAATGTCTACTTGTCCATGAATAATGAAGTGTAAAACAAGATATAGAAATTTTTATTTTTATTTTTTTTATTTGAATTTATATCCCGCCCTTCTCCGAAGATTCAGGGCGGCTTACACTGTGTTAAGCAATAGCTTGTTTCAAATAGCAAACCTCTGAAAACAAAAATAAAGTTGTATACCAAGAACCCATTTTGATACATGTTCATTATATTTCCTAATTATAACATTCTTGTTTAAAGCAAATTTAAATATCAAATACAAAATGTGAAAACCTTTTAATCATAATCTCTCTATACCAGAGGTGTCAAACTCAAGGCCTGGGGGACGGATCTGGTCCATGGGGTGCTTAGATCTGGCTCACAGGACCACCCTGGAAACAGCGAAGGACCAGCCCGCAGTGCCTCTGCCAGGAAAAAAGAGCTCATTTTCGCTGGCAGAGTCCTTGGGCCTCCACAGGCATGCCCAACATGAGTGATGTCGAGGAGGCCACGTCCACCTGGCCGTGTCCACACCCACCCTGGGTCCCCCAAGATCAAGCACAACCCTGATGTGGCCCTCAATGAAATCGAGTTTGACACCCCTGCTCTTTAAGGTATAGTCATTGCATACATACCTTCACAAACTGGGGGAGAGCCCTCAAATTGAAGTTGGTCTTTTAACTTACAGAATGTCATGTCATTTCCAACCAAAGTGTAGCCAGGATGACACTTGTATTTGGCAAAGTCTCCTGAAATAATTTAAAAAGAAAAGTGAATCAAAACATATTGAAATCTAGATTACAGCAACATTTATTTGTCATAACTGTCCATATCTTTCTAACATTTCTTCAACCAGATCCACACAAATATCTATATCTATATCTATATCTATATCTATATCTATATCTATATCTATATCTATATCTATATCTATATCTATATCTATATCTATATCTACCTACCTACCTACCTACCTACCTACCTACCTACCTACCTACCTACCTACCGTATTTTTCAGAGTATAAGATGCACCTTTTTCCCCCAAAAAAAGAGGGTGAAAATCTGGATGTGTCTTATACTCCGAATGGAGGTTCAGAAAAAAAGCCCCAAACAGAGCTTCAGAAAAGAATCTCCCGAATAGAGCTTCAGAGCCCTTTTTTCTGAAGCTCTGTTTCGGAGGCTTTCAGAGGCAGAAAAAAAAAAAAAGCAAATAAAAGCAAGGCACAGAGTTCACAACCAAGGAACCTGCTGCTAAAATTCACCTCTGGGAACAGCTGATTGGGGGTATTCCGGGAGGCCAATCCACCTGCCAATCAGCTTTTTTCTTATTTTCCTCCCCAAAAACTAAGGTGCGACTTATACTCTGGTGCGTTTTATGCTCCGAAAAATATGGTATCTATCTTACAGAAAGTTTTAAAAATGAGTAAAAAAAACCCACAAACCAATATAGAATCACAAGGAACAAAGAAAAAGGAAGAAATAAAAGACAAAGCTAAAGTGCAAAAAAAAAAAAGGTAGATGAAAAATAGAAAAGAAAGAAAAAAAAAGATATAAAGACGTAACTTCTTATTTTCTTTAGCGCAGTTATAAGTACAATTCTAGATTGACCTCTCTCTCTGAGATTACACCATGACTTTATTCTTTCTATAATTTATTCTATCTAATCGTCAAAACCATAGATCATGTTCTTTTCTTTTTTCTTTTTATTTACATTTATATCCCGCCCTTCTCCGAAGACTCAGGGCGGCTTACATTGTGTAAGGCAATAGTCTCATCCTATTTGTATATTTATATACAAAGTCAACTTATTGCCCCCCCAACAATCTGGGTCCTCATTTTACCTACCTTATAAAGGATGGAAGGCTGAGTCAACCTTGGGCCTGGTGGGACTCGAGCCTGCAGTAATTGCAAGCAGCTGTGTTTAATAACAGGCTGTCTTACAGCCTGAGCCACCCACAGCCCTTTTTGTTGTTGTTTTACATTAAAGGATTTTCCAGTCAGCAATAAACATGCTGTCGTTTCTCTAATTAAACAAAACAATGTAGCTATCTCAGCAAATTCACCCATTCATACTCTACATTTTCTTCTTTAGTTTGTATAAAAATGTGTGCTAATGCACATGTATGTCTTTGTGGACCAGAATGCAGTCTTGCTATCTTAGCTTGAGAGCATGCCTGCATTAAAACTGGACTTTGATTATGATTGCAGCATATGGCCAAAATGTATTAAAAAAAATACTACTGGCTTAAACATGGTCACGGAATGCTATATGGCACACAGATATACTAAGGCTGATAACTTAGTATCTTTCACTAACATGGGATATGGAAAATGCTCTGCCTGCCTGCCTGCCTGCCTGCCTGCCTGCCTATCTATCTATCTATCTATCTATCTATCTATCTATCTATCTATCTATCTATCTATCTATCTATCTATCAATCTATCCCGCCTTTTACACAAGGGGAAATTGGCTTTTCTACAGCATAAGAATTTAATTTTTCAGTTTAGAAGAAGAAATTATCACTATTCCATTCTTCCAGTTTAGAAGAGGAAATTATCACTTTCACACTGGCCATTCTGTTTCATTTTCAGAAATATATAAATTAATTAATTAGCTAAAGGTAGGAAAGGCACCAGATTACAGTATTCACTCAGGGTCAGACTGGGGAGTGCAGTTTTGGTTTTTCATTTTAGTTACATGGTTAGATCAACTCAGATTCCTAAAGTCTTGGGACTTCCTATCATCATTCCCATCTTTACTTTCATTTTTTGTCAAAACTAAGTTTTTAGAACCTTTACAACATATGACCATAACAGGCTCCATTACAGTCATATGGCAAGGATTACCTGTAACATATTCAATTTGTTACCACTAGAAACAAAGGGCTCAGGTTTCTCCTGAATATCATACAACTTTTTGTTTTTTGTTAAATTCAATTGGATTTTAATATAATTTTAACATGGACTTAAATCTAAAATATGTTTATGGAGGACTACATTTGTCCACCTTTAACAAGCTTGTTCAGCAAGACTTATATATACATTTAGGATTTCATCATTAACATAGTTTCAGTTTCTAAACTTTTAATTAAAGGAATATCTTGTAAACATGCTGGAATGATTGCTAACTTCTGCTTTTAGTTACAATTTTCCCACTGAAATGCATTTGTTTTATGAAATAACTTATTGTATACACATTCCTTATTTTCTTAAACATTTTCTTTGTGTCTGGAGTGTGCTTTCCAATCTTGCCATTTGTTTCCCAGTTAATATGCCCCACTACCAGGAGAACTGGAATTTGGAGTCACTTTTTTAAATGAAAAATATGTCACCATAAGAGAAATAACTATCATGTAATACAGATGTATTGGAAATAATCAAACAACATAAATGTGTGCTATATATTTACACCTGTAGCCTCAGTGTTTGTCGCTTTTGATTGATTATTTAATACTGGTATTTCTACATTGTTCTATGTCAAAAAAAAGTGGAATACAATAGATATAAAGATTGGGGGGGGATAATTAATATAGATTTACTAAGTTTCATTTTAAGAAATTTAATGTTTAAAACATTAGGCATTCTTTAAAAATAAAACTGGAGTGCTTCCATCTAAGTATACTTAGGTGAATACATATAAACCACACATCTTCTAACATTAAGAACATTTTAGTAATAATTACAATTTTCAGGAAAACAGAACATTTGAAATGTACTAATAACATCAATTGAGGATGCGGTGGCTCAGGGGCTAGGACGTTGAGCTTGTCAAACAAAAGGTCAGCAGCTCGGCGGTTCAAATCCCTAGTGCTGCCATGTAACGGGATGAGCTCCCGTTACTTGTCCCAGCTTCTGCCAACCTAGCAGTTTCGAAAGCACATAAAAATGCAAGTAGAAAAAATAGGGACCACCTTTGGTGGGAAGGTAACAGCGTTCCGTGCGCCTTTGGTGTTGAGTCATGCCGGCCACATGACCATGGAGACGTCTTCGGACAGCGCTGGCTCTTCGGCTTTGAAACGGAGATGAGCACCGCCCCCTAGAGTAGGCAATGACTAGCACGTATGTGCGAGGGGAACCTTTACCTTTTTAATAACATCAATTAAGTAGCAGTCCGAATTGACAATAAGTATATATATATGGGGTAATATAGACATTTTTACCTATTTCAAAATCATCATCTTCAGCAAGCAATTCAGCATGTGGAACTGCTGGAGGAGACTGGCACTTCTTAAGCTGATATGCTATGGAATCAGATGAAAACTGGGTTAGTAATAGTTTGAAGAGAAATTTCACGATAAGGTGAATGCTAACTAACAATATTTGAGGAAACGGTATACTGATGTACAAATATTATAACACAGATGGCAAAATCTGTGAAAAATAGGCAATAGTGAAAAAAACTTATGTGAAAAATATATTATTTACAGCTACTGATCATATGGGCCTGTATTCCCAAATGGAATATTGGGATTACAGTGTCCACATATGCTTACCTTTGTACAAATCAAAAGAAAATATTTTGTTAAATTTAATTTCTTATTGAGAAGTAAGTGCATGTATAGAAATGTACATATGCCATACACACTCTCCTTCCTTACTTTCTTGCCATTTCAATATAGCCAAAGATCTACTTTCTTTACAATTAGTGTCCTTTGTCAAAAATAAGTCTGTGAGAAAATAAAAATGAGTAAAAAACATTTTAAATAACACAAGCAGTCTCTTTAGAAACTTCTTCTTGCTGTATGAGTCTCTTTTTTTCTGACAATATCAGCAGAAATGATGTCATTCTATAGATTCAAATGAGAAAATGTCCCATATCTGAACAGTTCAAGCTTTTTTAACAGGAAATTAAAATACCAATGTGTTTCGCTAATACCCCCAAGTCCTTAGGGCTTACTTAGAAGTGTGTGGTCTGGATTAAGTGCTTAGGGTTTTCCCTTAAAATATTCAAAGCCAAGTAACATGCATTAAATATTTACCTCTCCTTTTGCTGCAGATAATAATGGTTGATAAAGGTTTTCATTAAATGAAATAGCATGCCAATTGAAATAATCTAATTTATTCTGACAACAATAGAAATAAAATATTCTTTTAAATCACCCCATGCTATCTGACTCTCCTTATCTTTCTCACACATATATGACTTGTTAGATGAGAAAAAGAATACTGACCATGAAAATTGAGAACAAAGAATCCTCCAGTGGAGAAATCACTGTGAAACTTGAGAAGGACTTGATTACTGGAGCTAAAGGCAGTTTCCAGAGCTGTGTTCCCACTGAACACTCCCAGCTGGGGTGAATTTTGGTCTGGGCCATCCCTAGGAACCCAGAAAAAAAACCATTTCAGCAAAATATTGTAATTAAGCTTTATATTCACAGTATTGTAGATTGACAGCAGCTTTAAACCTTTGGGAAGTGAGGATAATTTAAACAATTGTAACATAGTGATTCATTTGTATTCAAATTTGCCCATACATTTAAGAACAACCCTTAATTGTGAAAAGTATAATCTTAAAAAAAAATAATATATTATTTTTATTCTGAAATTGTTCCAACTCCTTCGTTTCATTTATTTATGTATTTGTTTGTTTATTAAATTTGTTTGCCGTCCATCTCACTATGAGGTGAATTCATCCATTGCTGATGTTGTGAAACCAACCTACTCTTTGTAGTACTTCAGCCTGTCATCTGTTTCCCAAGCAAGAAGTAAACAATTTTTTTCAATGGATTCTTCTTTAATGGGTGTGACATTATCATTCCTCACATAAGCAAGAAATGATTCCTCTGGATAATCCCTCACTATTTAGGTGATCAAAGAGTTTGTCTTTAAGAAGAAAGGAAGCTTCATCTCTGGAGATATTAAAGAAGTGTGGAATCCTTGATGCTCTCTGAGCTTATGCACTGATGTCACCTAGTTGGGTCCTGAAAGGTCTGCAAGGAAACAACCACGCTCAGAGAGCATCCAGAACTCCAAAACTCATCTCTGAACTGCAGATATTTTCTTCTATTGAAATTAAAAGAGACATAGAGTACTTGGAACATGAAAATTAATCCTAAACTCCCAATTAAAGGTTTCATATCTATAGGAAACTGAAAAACATCAGGGAAGGAAAGAAAAATCCTTTGTTTCGGGAACTCAGATTTCCCCCCCCCTAAGGTAGAGACAATTTTTTAGCCAAAAATCTACAACTAGATCTTTGATTTACTTCAGAACGTATTAAAATCACTTCTGATAACTGTTACCGCTGATGTTTCTTGTATCTGTGAAAATTTAGTTATTGTGTATATATTTGGGCTCTTTGAGCAGCTGATTCTTCAGAGCTTGAATTTGTTTTATGTTGTCTTGGATAGCATGCTATGGGAAATTGCTTAAAAATACTCTTTTTGAGCTAAACTTCTCTAAATTGTTAACTTGTTTGCCATTGAATGCTTTATGTGTGACTTCCTAAAGTTAAGGAAGTCTTTATATTTTCTTCTTTTTAAAAAAATAAAATTTATTTTAGATTATTGTAAAAAGTGCAGAGCTGATGTTAGGGAAATTGTAAAGAAGCCATTAAAGGGGAAGAAAGGCTGTTGTGATTTGTTCAGTATAAGATGAGACAGAAATAAATTTGGAGAAGTTTTCGAAATCCTATTAGTATACCATGCAAAAATAAAGTATAATTCCTTGATAGTGTTTTTTATATCCTTATAGATAAAACTATTTTTTTCACAAGAAGTTTCTGAAACTTCTGAGTTGAAAAATGGCTTGCTAAGCAGAACAAGAAATTTGCTAATTAAACAAAATCTGCTCTACAGGAACATATGCTTACAGTTACACATCATATACTTTTTTGTTTTATTTAGTCATATAAAGATGGGAAAACCACCCAAATATCACCCTTCACAATAATAAGATTTTAACATACCATACTGCAATGTAGTCATTCACCAATTCTGTTTGGAGTAATGTAAAATTGATGTAGATGCCATGACCCTGAGCTACAGTTATAAGCCATGTACAATCTTTTGAATTTGGATATTCATCTGGAAATCCTGGTGAATACACAGTACCATTCTGAGATGTTACATTATATCCACAAGGAGCTGATAAAAGAAAAAAAAAGATAACATCGATCCATCTAGTCTTTTGGAAACTGGTGTATCCCTGCCAGCTGCATTGTATATATAACCAAATCCAAAGTGAGAGAATAACATATACATCATCTTTCATAACAATAGGCAATGCAGATTAAATAGAATAATCTGGGTTTTGTAACTATGGTAAACCAGCACCTTAAAAGAATTCAATAGTGGTCAGCTAAAAGACATGATGATGGCGTACGGATGCTTTGAAGTTGACATGGAGAATCTCTTTTTACATAGGATCTACAATTTCTGATATTAAATTGGAATACAGATAACATGCACATAGTCATTCAAACTACAAATACACATATATACATACACAGACAAACATTTCTACTAGAAATTAGATTTATTAAAAAAAACAAACTACCATTTAAACTTTTTTTTTAAAAGTTACTTGCCTCACTGAGGAAAATATTGAAAAGGATCATAAAAATGTTGCAGGTGAAAGGTTAATTCCACTGCATAAAATACAATTTTTCCCACATTGCAATCCTATCAAATTTAAGTCCCCAGAGCAATTAACTTTTTACTAAACTAAGTGCTAAAAGGTAGATCGAAGGGAGGCTGGAAGCCAGCCAGGATTGCTTATTGGTTATATTTGGTCTAGGAAATATTCGCTTCCTCACCCCTTCCCATTTTAGAAAGTCTATCCTTGTCAAGTGATTAAATCTACCATCTACAACCAATTTGTAGATTAAAAATATTATGCTCTAGTTTTTGTATTTCTTTGAATGTATTACAACTTTCTGAATTTACAATTGTTGTGTCTCTCTCTCTCTCTCTCTCTTTTTTTTTTTTGTCATGCATGCTTAAAACAGTTTTCTGCTGGCAAATAATATTACTTTTCTGCATATACACATAACAAACTCTGCTGCACATGCATATATGCCCAGCACTGAGCATCAAACGGCAATTGACAAAATCATGGGTAATCAGATGTGAAACAACATGAATTAAAAGGATGTGATTCATCCATTGCTAATAACAGGTGGCTGTTCTGAGGACAGGATATCATAATCAGGCAGCAGTAAAGAAAGCTTTGATCCTGCTGGCCAACTCCCCAACTGGCAAAGGTGCGAGTTATAAAAAAAGGATCTCAGTATATGAACAGCTCAGAAAAGGAGTAAGAGATTCTCCCCATTAGCCATGAAATATGGTACAGCAAAGAGAGTCATGTGCATACAATAATTGCAATGAATAGCAGTGGCAGCTTCTGCGATTCACTGCCAATGACTGCATCTTTGGTTATAAATTAAATTATTGGCAGTGCACAAATCACTGCATCACTTGCCAGTCTCTTTGCACTCTGCTGGCATCAAATGAAATAGCAAATAGCTGCTGTTGCAGCTGCTTCAGACACCTTGGCCTTTGGCAGGGTAGGACTTTAAAAATTGAAAAGGATGCTTTGAAGTGTACTGAAATTCATCATCAGTTTTTCATAGCTCAACAAACATGATAAATGTGACAGGATGCACATAATGCCATAGTTACTGTACATTGGAGAAGTAGCTGATTATTAAAATTTGCAAGGTATATGTTTCTTTTTAAATTAATTTGAAATGTGCATCTTGCCATTCATTGATCAGTGTGGCAATATGCCCAACCTCTATAATAAATATACTCCTGGCAATTGCATTATTTACTCTAAACTGGTTTTTTAATTGCAAATAATTAACATTGCCAGGTGGCAACAACAACAACAAAAATCATGTCATATGTTTAATTTTAAGTAGGCATCTAAGCATGATACAGCTTATTTTAAAGGTTCCCATCTGGTTTTTCTGCATGACAAAGTGGACACTTTTTTATTATTTATTTCATTTATAAATGTTAAATGTTAAAATATTATTTTCATTATGGCATTTGCTACAAGTAATTTTAATTCTAAGCATGGCATAGAATAGTTACCCCTATTCCATTATATATCATATGTGAGATTTCAAAGTAATTTGAAGAAATTCTGAGCTTATCAACTAAAATATAAGTGACGTGAGTTAGAAACCATGTTTTAAAATATAAATAAGGAACCATTAGCATAGTTTGGATTTTTAAATTTACATATGCAGGTGCATGAACCAAAGAGCCAACCAATTAATATGAACTATGGATATCCAAATAACCATTACAAGCAATTAATTGAAGATAATTCTAAACAAAGAAGCATGTGCAATGAAGCTATTTGAAAACACTCTCACATTCTGCAGATCAGCTATTTAATCGAGAAGGGAAGAAGGGAACTGAATCTTTCCGGCAACTCCTTTTCCCAACAGCCAAAATTTGGAATTCAGCATATATTGATAAAGTTTCTGGATGAAATTTCATTGTTGATTTAGAAATGAGTATTGAACAACTAGCCTCGTGGTGCGACCTGAACAATCTGGAACTGAACACACTCAAGACTGTAGAAATGGTGGTAGACTTCAGGGGAAACCCTTCCATACTTCCACCTCTTACAATACTAGACAACACAGTATCAACAGCAGAGACCTTCAAATTTTTAGGTTCTACCATATCGCAAGACCTAAAATGGACAACTAACATCAAAAACATCATCAAAAAAGCACAACAAAGAATGTTCTTTCTGAGCCAACTCAGAAAGTTCAAATTGCCCAAGGAGCTGCTGATACAGTTTTACAGAGGAATTAATGAGTCTGACATTTGCACCTCTATAACTGTCTGGTTTGGTTCTGCAACCCAGCAAGACAGACAGACTTCAGAGGATAATTAGAACTGCAGAAAAAAACAATTGCTACCAACCTGCCATCCATTGAGGACTTTGTGTATACTGCATGAGTCAAAAAGAGGGCTGTGAAAATATTTACAGACCCCTCACATCCTGGACATAAATTGTTTCAACTCCTACCCTCAAAACTACACTATAGAGCACTGCACACCAGAACGTCATCACTTTGGTAAACAAATAATTCCTTCAACACTGTCAAACTATTTACTAAGTCTCCACTATTAATCTTTTCATCGTTCCCATCACCCATCTCCTTCCACTTATGACTGTATGACTGTAACTTAGTTGCTTATATCCTTATATTGATATTGATTGTTTCCTGATTGCTTATTTGTACCCTATGACCATCATTAAGTGTTGTACCTTATGATTCTTGATGAACGTATCTTTTCTTTTATGCACACTGAGAGCATATGCACCAAGATAAATTCTTTGTGTGTCCAATCACACTTGGCCAATAAAAAATTCTATTCTATTCTATTCTATTCTATTCTATTCTATTCTATTCTATTCTATTCTATTCTATTCTATTCTATTCTATCCATTGGGTACTATTGTAGAGGCAGTTTCTCCTTGAGCCGGGTTTTTTCTTAATGTCCCTTTATCCTCTGCCTCCATTCTATTATTTATTTCCTAAAGAAAAAGTCAAGCTTAAACACCTATTACCCTATTGTCATACCTCCAAACCAATGTCCCCTCTCTGTGATTTAAAACGTAAAACTCTGAGCATGAATCTGACATGGTATTTCAACTCTCATTTATTGAGGAAATAAAAGAAATGCAGTTATGTACCACATTAAATACAATGATATACAGGTAAGACAAACACATTCTTTAGCTTACAACTGTTTTCAATACAAAGGCAAGAGTTATGATCCATAATTTTTTAAACAAATCCAAACTCATCCTCTTCTTGCTAAATCCACATCCAAAATTGCTTCCTATCCTTCTAAAAGCCTTAAAATCAAACCCTCTTTCTCCATCCCTCGCTCCTGCTCATTTCATTCCCTCTTTTCCTCTAGTATCAGGAATATGCCTATGGCAGTGATACCTGTAACTTTAGAAACAGTAACTTCCAAGATGATCAGCATTGGCTGGCTGTTTTATGAACATCACAAGAGGCACAAATGTGGGTTGTAAGTTAGTGTAAGGAAAGAAAGGGAGGGGACATGACAGAACATGGTATCACATGTATCAGCTACTTTTTTTTTTTTTGAAGAAAAATGTCTTTCTTTGTCAATTCTGATTATCAATGAAACTGTTACGAGGCTTGCAACAAATCATGATTTTCATATATCTACTTGAATTATTTTTACTTTTCTTCTTTTTCTTTCTTCCTGAACACATTAACTATAAGAACCTCTTGGAATGTGAACAATCATAACATGAACAAAAGCTACCTTCACACTTTGGAAAAGGATAGTTCCAGTTCCTGTTGATCCCATGATGGCAAGTAAGCATGGAGTGACCGATTAATACATATCCAGGATAGCATTCAAAAGAGATAGATTGGCCCACGCTGTAATCGGAATTGATTATATATCCATTATAAAATGGAGGAGGATCTGGACAATTCTGTAATTCATAAGCTGAGGGGAAAAAAGATAAAATATTTTGTTCCCCAAATTTTTTTTAAAATCATAAAACAAATTGATAAATGTTCTATAACTTGCTAAATATTTGTATCAAAGTAATTAATACAGACAAGCAACTTTCTTCTATCTGAGGATTTTACTTCATTACTATACATGTATAGATAGATATGAAGGTGTGTGTGTATCTCCTTTGATCCTTTTGTCTTGGGTAGAGAACAGAAAATATCTGCATTTATTGCTAACTGGAAACTCATTATAGACTTTTTGCACGAAACAGTAAATATTGAATTTATGATTTATGGTTTGGATGATTAAATGGAATAGATTATACAAAGTGGAGTAGGATGTTGTAAACATAGAATAAGACTTATAATTGAACTTATAACTGTGGTAAAGAAAATAAGAAATTACTTTTTCATATCTTTTTTCTATTTTTTCTTTACTTGTTTTCCTATCTTGCACTTGTCTTTGATTTCTCTTTCTTTTCTTATTCTTACTTTAGTTTAGTTTGTATTCGTTTTGACATTCTTTTAAAAACTCTTTAATAAACTCCTACATTTATAACTATATATAGATTTAAACCCTTGTTTAAATTAGAGCGATGATGAAGTTAGCATACCAAACATTTGCCTCCAATCTTCAGGATAGATTCCTTTACAATAGTAAATTAATCTAAAAATAGTCTAATGATTTGCAGGTTTGATTTTGTATTTTCATATCTCTAATATTTGCCCAATAATTGAATTACAATTTATGAATCCAGAGTATAACTTCTGCAAGCAATATGCAAACAGATGAATGAATTTATGAAACTAGATGTTCCTTCAAATATTCATAATCACAGAGTAAAATGGCTGCTTAGGTTGGCCTGCTCATACTGTCATATTCCTGATAGGCCTGCCAATCATCAGGGATAAAGTTTTGTCCATAGGACACAGAACTAATTCATAAGAACAGAGCAGGCTTTCACTTGTAGCCATTTTCCCAGAAAGTGTTCACATTTTAGAACAATAAGCCTCTCTTCATTATTTAATTCAACACTATCATTCTACAATACATTATAGTCTAGCTTATTAAAGACTTGAGGTTGCTACTGTTCCCTCTTTTCGGTCCAGAAAATGATCTCTTATTCCTTTTTCTTATACTAACAGAGTATCTTCAGGTTCATTCAGATTTTTACCTAGCAAAGGTGTGAGCGCATACACATCATACAGCCACAATTTTGATCTACATAAAGGTATATACTTTGAAGTTTTGGAATATAAATCACTGGAATATTATGTCTTATAAGTTAGGATAGTAAAAAGAAGAAAAAACCTGACATGTTTTATGGATAGTGTTATGACTTGTTAATTAGGCCTGTAATACACAGCATAAATTACGATCATAGCTTGATGACTCTCACCATTCAACTTACAAAATAATGTTATATATTTATATTTTGAGACTTCTTTTTTTTAATGATATTTTCTACACAAATGCAATTTTGAACATTGCTATTAATTTATTCAAGGAACTAATAGGCTATACCTAACCAATTCCAATGGTAATAATCAAGCAATACTGATATATAAGGATTTTAATTTTTTAAAAAGCATAATACTGTCCTTTTTCTTAAGATTTTATTTCATACTTTGAAGTGTCTGTCAGCAAATATAAAACTGGTTATTCTGGTTATGGTTATCCTTTTTTAATTGTATTTTAATTGTATTTATAGTGTATTGTATTGTGTATTTTTACTTGGCTGTGAACCGCCCTGAGTCCTTCGGGAGAAGGGCGGTATACAAATTTAAATAATAAATAAATAAATAAATAAATAAATAAATAAATAAATAAATAAATAAATAAAAAGAAAAACAAGCGGAGACAAAGGGAAACCGTGGTTTATCTTTACAGAAATAAAATGGACACTGTGTTAATTGCGACTGTAATTCAAAAGATACTTAAAGATAGAAGAAAAATGAAAGACATCTTTTGAGAGTTTAAGATAATTTCAGTGTGATTTTAAGATGTATTGAAGAAAAGATTCTGGACTAGAAAATTGATTTTTATGATTTAAAATACAATAAAGTACAAGAAGAAACTCCCTAGAAGAAGAAACTTAATTGTCACCTAAAATGGCTACTTAGTTATTTGTGGTTTGCAACTGTATTAAAGAGTGACATCTAGAGGCAGAGGAAGAAATGTAAGAGTCAAATATTTATTATTTATTTATTTATTTGTTTGTTTCAATTTCTATACCGCCTTCTCCCGAAGGACTCAGGGTGGTTTACAGCCAATTTAAAACAACATGAATATACACAAAGAATTAAAACATAATTAAAAACTAATTTTGAAATTTGGCCCAACAAATTAAAACAATCCTAAAAAACTTCATAAAACCCCCACTAAAATTTCATTAGGCTAGCCCCGCATGATGGAATAAAAAAGTCTTAAGCTCGCGTTTAAAGGTCCGGAGGTCGGGGAGTTGACGCAACCCTGGAGGCAGCTCATTCCAAAGGGCAGGAGCCCCCACAGAGAAGTACCTCCCCCTGGGGGCTGCCAGTCAACATTGTTTGACTGATGGCACCCTAAGGAGGCCCTCCCTGTGAGAGCGCACAGGTCGTTGGGAGGCAATTGGTGGCAATAGGCGATCTCATAACTAACCCGGTCCTATGCCATGGAGCGCTTTAAAGGTGATGACCAGCACCTTGAATAGCTTTTGTTTTAGGACTATTCCCATGAAGATTGATATGTTGTTGTGATTGCACGACAGCTTTAAGAAAGGATTCCGGATGGCTGCCTTTAGATTAAAGAACTAAGCAGAGAACTTTGTCATCTAAGCAAGAATACAAGTGATAACTATGGAATAACAAGACTTTGGACAAGAAAGTTGGTTTCTATGACTCAAAATTTTTAAGAATATTGTTACTTATGATCTGCAACTGTATTAAACAGTGTTTTCTAGAGGCAGAGGAAGAATGCAAGAATTGAATAGTCTTTGTGATTTCAAGACTATTCCCATGAAGATGGATAAGTTGGTGTGATCGCACGACAGCTTCAAGAAAGGATCCTGAATGGCTGCTCTCATATCTATACAATTAACAGAGAATTGTATATTTATACAAGAATACAAGTGACAATTATACAATAACTATTAATGATGTTTTGGGGAATGAAGGAAAGACTACAAATTAAAATGGGGAAAGAGGGAAATGAGTGTTAAAAAATTTATATCGAGGAATAGGCTATTCTTTTCTTTTCTTTTTAAGAATATGTAAGGGATCTAAAATGATTAGTGACAAAACTTCAAAGGGAATAGTCGAATACAATAAGGGAATTATTGGGAGAAACAAGAAGTACCTACCCCTTTTAATTCTAAGGTTTTTTTTATTTTATTGATGATATGGAATTTTTTTAAGCATATGTTATCTAGAGGCAGAGGAAGTTGATAAGAGGGAATAGTCTATGTGATTGCAGGGCAGCTTTAAGAAAGGGTTTTTAGATGGTCTGACCTCTGAATAAAAGCAATACAGAAATATGCTTAAATTTGTGAAATTTAAGAAGTTAACAGAAGAATTATTAATGATGTTTTGGGGAATTAAAATATGGGGACTAGACTTCACTTAAACATTAATGGGATGGAATACAATTTTTTATTAGATATGTGCAAACAATTATTAATTTTAAGAAGGAGAAGAAAATATACTGTATAGAATACAATGGGGGATGAAATTTGAAATATGCTTAAGGATGTACCTGACTGATAATTTGTTCACAATGATTTCTTTTTTATTATTATGTTTATAAAAATAAAAAAAACTTTTTGCAACATAATTTTGTTCAATAGAATTGTGAGAAAATATTTATAGACTGCCCTGTACGTTACCTCTGCAGTTAATAATCCTTACATGTAACAACCAAAAGAACCAACTGATCTCTTTCCAGAATCAAATTTATTGAAAAATATAATGCCTAACATAAGGCATTTAGGAAGTCATTTACTATTTTTCACGAAGGGGAGAAAACTTTCAAAACAAATACCATTTAAAAGCTAGATTTTAACAAAATCAAAGAAAAATCAGGAAGCACAAGAGAAAAAAAGGCATATTAATTTTTGAAAAATTATGGAATGATCGACCAGAAGCATCAGGCCGATACAGTCGGGAATTAGCAGGCTCTAATTCCTGGCAAAATTCCGGGCTGACAAACCGCTGTCGAGTCATCTTCGGACCAGATCTGTCCTGTAGGGACAGAGAAGACCAAGAGGAACAGGCAAGTTCCTCGAAGTTCGGAGGAATGTCTTCGACTCAGTGGGGGCAGCAGCCAATGTGGCCGCCACAAAGCTGGAGCAACCAGACTAAGTTTTGAGCAGGAGCGGTGATTTGGATGGAGTACTGGTAACGGGTGAGTGATTGGCCAGCTCACAGGTAAAAAAGAAATAATTTTAAATTGTTAAAAGGTGCCCCAGTGAAGAAACAGAAGCTAATGGGCATTGGAGAATGTTAATGGAGAGAGAAGAACAAAATGGAAGCTTAAAGTGTTAAAGCCTGAAACGGAACTTGATTTTTGATCTAGAATTTGAGTGGAACTAATTAAATTATTAGAAGAAAAATTATGGAATGAAAAAAAATCTTATCATGAGAAGTCATTCCTCTAATAACTGAAAGTGTTTATATCATTCATTACTTACCTTGATATGCAAATTTAAATCCATGTCGGTTTTCTGAGTGATCACTATAAAAGTGGATGAGAGTTTCATGTGTTGTACTTAATAAAGATGGTGGAAGATCTGTACCACTGAACTGGCCAATCATAGAACTGGTATGGTAAGGCCCATTCTGAATTTCAAGGAAGTCATGGTTAGCTTCGGTGGAGAAATTCAGAAACTGTAGATGTGCCCCTATGTAGAAAAATAATAAAAAAGCTAAAAGTTTAGTATATTGTAGAGTTTTTAAAAAAGTAAGCAGCAATTAGATAAGCAAACTGCATTATCCAATCCAGATGTGTATATTCCAGCTTGGATTCCCAGTTAACAAGAAACTTAGTTAATATCAAAAATAATAAAAGTAAGTACAAGTAGATTAAGTATTAACTATTTATGAATAACATTTCTTTACATTTTATTTCCTAGTTGCTCAAAATGTTTCACATACTTGTTTCACATAAACCTTAAATCTTAATAAGCTGTTAATATCATTAGGCCCATATTTCAGAGAAAGGCAGAGGTTATCAAAAGTCAGTTAGCATGTTACTATGATTAACATAAATGAAGACTGTGTATATTTACCCTTTCTACCAATTTTTCTAAGTTTATCATTGGTTAGTTCAATACTGTCACCATTTTCCCCCGGAGTTCATTATGATTATTGTACTAGTTTTGCTTATTCTGATTAAAAGAAATACATATGGTAACACTATATGACCTATAACAATAACTGTTCAGAAATATATTTTATAGATAATAAGCAAAACTGGTTTGTTAAATTATATATTTTATATATAGTATAATATAGTGAATTTAGCAAGATATAATCTCAACAGAATAATTATCAATTTTTAAATCTAAGAATTGCCATGCTGTAAATTTCATCTTTAATGTACACTAATTATTTTTTTTCCAAAAATTATTATCCCATCTTTTTTTCCTATACAGCTCAAGGCGGTGAACATATCTAATACCTCTTCCTCCTACTGTTTTCCTCACAACAACCACCCTGTTAGATAAGTTAGGCTGAGAGAATATGACTGGCTCAATATCACACAGTTGGCTTTCATGTCTAAAATAGGGACTAGAACTCACAGTCTCCTGGATTTTAAGCTAGCATCATAAGTACTGCATCAAACACTCTATATCAGGGGTGTAAAACTCCTGGCCTGCGGGCTGAATGTGTCATGTGCTGGCCATGCCCATGCCCAGTTTAGTGAAGAGGAAAAAGTTGTGATACATCACATGACACTGCTGTAACGATGCAGGTTTGACACCCCTGTTCTATATTATTCAATAACAAAAATATTATGTATCCATGGTCAGGAGTATGGTTTTGCTTTCATTTCTTTAGAGAAGGTAGGCAATATGGAAGGACTACAGAAGATTCTTGGGCCTGGAAGCTGCAATCAATATATATTCTCTAAGTTGAAGTTATATCACAGCCTCCACATGCTTCAATCATTTGACTTTTGGAGAAAACAAATATGATTTTCAGTAGGAAATTGCACATTTTTATATTCTATATTCTGACAATATTTGGGGAGGGGATTCCTTTTCCATATAAATATCTCCTATGTCATAAGATGTTCCATTAAAAAAAAAATGTGGTTTCTCAAGAAAGAAGGAATATGTGGAAACTGCCATTCTTGCTAAATCTATATGGATAATCTATTTAATCTTTTAAAAAATAATTATATAGTTTTTCATGAAAAAGGTGAAGATTTGCTGTACAGAGTCCGCATAGTTTCATGAACCAAAGATATCTGTAAGCAGTTCAAGGACAGACCTTGAATTTTCTCTGGCCCATTCTAGAAAGGTCCCCAAAGGGAAGGTGTACATTTTCAATTGATACAGAAACAATAGAGAACTGGATAATTTCTGTTTAATGAACTGAGTTATGTGTTGCTCATAAAAAAATAGAATCTCTGTCTTTTATAAGTTGGGCCCCATTTAATTATCAACAAAAAATAATTTTGTAATTCACAGGAACAGAAATGGATGAATAGGATTCACAGAAAGCAATTTGTCAAAACTTCAGATTTCTAAACTATAGCAAGACATCACAATTACACAAAGTTCATGATTAAGAACATCGTATCGTAAGATTTATTTCAAGCAAACTAATTAACTTAACTAATTACTTTACTGTAAAATATTATCTTTTCTTAGTATGTTGTATTACATAAATCCATGTAATGAAAGAAAGCTGTTAGTACAGAAAAGTAAATGAATACTGACCTAAATGAGCCAAGTTTAATTAGTTACATCTCACAATCCACTACCTTAAAAAAAATGTTTCTATTATATTTTAGATATTTTTTCCTTTCTTTGGAGAACATGTACCCATAGTTATCTCACTGTTTTTCTTATTATTATTTTTTTCAAGATAAATAACTACCTTTACTAATGAATGCACAGAAGTTTAAACAAATTCAAGCTCCTCATAATATTACATTGATAAAAAATAGTCTAAAACTTTCAGTCTGACACATGATATTGAATTATTATTTACCCTTCATAAATAATACAAAAAATCCTCCATAGACACAGGGAAAGAAAAAGGAAAGACATGCACATGAGTGACCTGGCCTCTTTTTAGAGGACTAGGAAAGGAGATGCCTAATTGAATTAGATATTGTTTTATTTTATGCCTTTGTGTCAATTAAAGCTACTCAGAATAAGTCTGAGTAATTGCAGTAAATAATATTTCCAAAGATACCAGCTGGAGCCTGTGCCATTTCTTGTTTGTATATGATTGACAAATAAATAAATAAAATAATACTGGGAAATGCATTTAAAACAGCCATATCAGGGAAAGCAGCTGGATATTGGGTAAAGGAAGGTGCATCAGCAGTTAATGACTCTAGAACAGAAAGTTTCCAAGTGTTATTTAATTTTCAATTAAAAAAAAATCATTGAATAAAGCAGCACATAGAAAATATATTTTAATAGAATTATTCTTAGTACCTTGATTTATTTATTTTTGAATGCATGTATCAGACTAGTGGATGAAATTTAAAAAAAAAACCCAGCATGATTTTGGAACTGAGATTCCAATGGATGAAAATAAAAAGATGCCCTTCAATCAGGAATCTTACCGTATCCAATAGGTAATAATATCTTCCATGTGCAGCCGAGATTACTAGGATAATTTCCTGGGAAACCTGGACTCAGGATCATGCCAGCCATGTTTGTCAGTGTGCCACCACATTTGGCTATAATAAACAAACAATCCATTGAAAGTATACCATAAAAGTCATCCAACAATTGTGTATTAAATGAAGAGTTAGTTGTACAATGTTGATGTAACTGCACACAAACACAAAAGTTCACTTCACTTGTGCTAGTAAAGAACTTGTATTGATGCCAATCTATTTAGGAGTACAAACATTTTTCCAACTTTATTTGTTGTGTCAGATTTTTCTATCTATCCATTCAGTTTTAAGATCAGAACGTATCAATAAGCTGGAGTTTATATGCTGGAGATTTTTTCCAGAATAATAAAAAAAAAAACACTCTATCAATGGTGAATAAAGCTAGTTAAAAAGATGACATTTCCATCCTGAATCTTAGGCTATAATCTTAAAATGATCACCTATAGATTACACTGAAAGAAGGAATAAGCATGTGTATTCTTTAAGAACTGTTATCAAATATTAAACCCTACAAACACTTTTCTTTCTCTCTCTTGGCTTACATTCTTTTATTTGTAATGAAATTCATTTACTTTCTCAGTTTTTATAGTTTTAATATGGCTTTTATGCTGTTTTAACTTCTGATTGGGAGCTGCCCAGAGTTGGTTATAAGATGGGCAACTATACAGTATAAATGTGTTAAATAAATTAAACAAACAAATCTCCACACAAATTCAAGTTGCTCAAGATGTTTTTGTGCTACATATCTAAATCAGCATTCTAGTGCTCAAAAAAAAAAAAAGGGTAAAGCATCAACTGCTTTCTGAAATCACTAAAAAAAAAAAAAAGCATCGTTTATTTTATTTTATGCCTTTGTGTCAATTAAAGCTACTCAGAATAAGTCTGAGTAATTTCAGAAAATAATATTTCCAAAGATACCAGCTGGAGCCTGTGCCATTTCTTGTTTGTATATGATTGACAAATAAATAAATGAAATAATACTGGGAAATGCATTTAAAACAGCCATATCAGGGAAAGCAGTTGGATATTGGGTAAAAGAAGGTGCATCAGCAGTTAATGACTCTAGAACAGAAAGTTTCCAAGTGTTATTTAACTTTCAATTAAAAAAAATCATTGAATAAAGCGGCACATAGAAAATATATTTTAATAGAATTATTCTTAGTACCTTGATTTATTTATTTTTGAATGCATGTATCAGACTAGTGGATGAAATTTTTAAAAAAAACCCAGCATGATTTTGGAACTGAGATTCCAATGGATAAAAATAAAAAGATGCCCTTCAATCAGGAATCTTACCGTATCCAATAGGTAATAATATCTTCCATGTGCAGCCGAGATTACTAGGATAATTTCCTGGGAAACCTGGACTCAGGATCATGCCAGCCATGTTTGTCAGTGTGCCACCACATTTGGCTATAATAAACAAACAATCCATTGAAAGTATATGAAAGTATACCATAAAAGTCATCCAACAATTGTGTATTAAATGAAGAGTTAGTTATACAATGTTGATGTAACTGCACACAAACACAAAAGTTCACTTCACCTGTGCTAGTAAAGAACTTGTATTGATGCCAATCTATTTAGGAGAACTAGTGTACAAACATTTTTCCAACTTTATTTGTTGTGTCAGATTTTTCTATCTATCCATTCAGTTTTAAGATCAGAAAACTGAACGTATCAATAAGCTGGAGTCTATATGCTGGAGACTTTTTCCAGAATAATAAAAAACAACAACACTCTATCAATGGTGAATAAAGCTAGTTAAAAAGATGACATTTCCACCCTGAATCTTAGGCTATAATCTTAAAATGATCACCTATAGATTACACTGAAAGAAGGAATGAGCATGTGTATTCTTTAAAAACTGTTATCAAATATTAAACCCTACAAACACTTTTCTTTCCCTTTTTTTGGCTTACATTTTTTTATTTGTAATGAAATTCATTTACTTTCTCAGTTTTTATAGTTTTAATATGGCTTTTATGCTGTCTTAACTTCTGATTGGGAGCTGCTCAGAGTTGGTTATAAGATGGGCAACTATACAGTATAAATGTTTTAAATAAATTAAACAAACAAATCTCCACACAAAATTCAAGTTGCTCAAGATGTTTTTGTGCTACATATCTAAATCAGCATTCTAGTGCTCAAAAAAAAAAAAAGGGTAAAGCATCAACTGCTTTCTGAAATCACTAAAAAAAAATTAAGCATCGTTTATTTTATTTTTTATTTATTTAAAAAATGTATTGGCCACCTATCTTACTACAGGGGAACTCTAGGCAGCTTACAATATTAAAAGATAAAATATCAAAACCAAGAGTCAATATAAATAAAATATTAGTTTCATTATGAAATTACTTTTGTTGCTATTTGAAAATAGTCTTCTGACTCTTTGCAGAAGGACAAGATTCTCTGCAATCCATCAGCTGCATAATTGCCTATAATGTTTTTGCAAATTGTATTACCGAAAAATGCAACTGGCATGGCAAAAGAATCCCCTTTTGCTGTTGGAAAATGCAGTTTTTTTTAAAAAAAAGTATAAAACACACACAAAAAACATCTTAATTTTTTTCTTGTTACAAAATAAAACTGCTTTTCATGTTTCTATGAGATTTGATTGCTTCCCGTTTCAATTTGAAAACACCTGATTATGAGAAATTATTCTTAAACATGCTATGCATCACAATAAAAATAAGATTTTCTCTCTCTCTGCAAATGAATTGGAGCCAACTGAGTAAAGGAAAAGACAGCACATCTACCTTTATTATATAATTGGCATACCAAAGAGTAATGGGAAAGGTAGATAGCAAAAGGTTTAACTAAATATTTAAATGAAAGTTTGTAGATCAGAGATGCACAAAGCAATTTAGTTCAGCAACCAGCAGATTATAAAAACCTGAAATAAAAGATCTTAGTAGAGTCCCTCTGTGTCATAGAGTCCTTACATGCTTGGCCCATTCTAGTTGCAAGAGGTAGAAGAATAACTGGATAACTCAAAAAGTGAAAGCACAGGATACTGAATGTCCTATTTTCACAAAGCCTAGCAACACTCAAGGTGCTCATAACGTGCTAAAAGTTTTGAAGCTCCTTCTCTAACTAGCACATAAGGAAATAAGGGAAAAGAGCCATACTGAGTATTGTGTGCACGTTTTCCCTTAATAACACAACTGCCCCCCACAAACTTTTCCTATAACTGTGAAATAAGGCCACATGGAAGAAGACCCTTGGTCACAATCATTTCTAAATTATTGATCAATGCCAGTGGGAGTAGCTTGAGCATTTGCCAAAAAGGGAGGAAGGAGAGAGATTGCCTATGTAGAATTTATAAGATTAGGACTATTTAGATTGTCAAGGAAAATTATATAAGAGAATGAATGGGAATTGTTAAGCATTATTAAAGTATGCCCAATGTATAATGCATAACAGGTAGAACCACTCCCTTGTTCTTTTTCAGCTTACACAGGTAGTATGTCAGAGACTTATGCAAAGGGAGAAGCTAGTGGAGTGAATATAGACTTGCGTAGAAAAAAAGTAACTATATTTTCAATTATAAGACTATATATGGGATATTATGTTAAATACCAGCACTGTTTTTATATCATTATTATCTGTTCATAACAATATGAAGTCACAGCTGCCAGTTCTTTAGGTGGTATTGGCCTTCCTATACATGGAGTTCTTCCTAAGAACCTAATGTATCGGCATATTATATACACAGATATGTGGCATTTTGCAATTAACCCACCTCCCCAGATTAAAATATTCTTTATTCTTATATTAAGAGAGGCAGAATATTATATTTCCCCAAAGGAGAAATGGAGAAACATATTCTTAAAGGCAGAAAGCAGCCCCACTCTTTCTTAATAGCCTCCAGCAGATGCCTGAAGTCTTTGGAGATGGATATTTGATGCTAATTAAGAAAGACTGGGCCAATCTATTCATGAACAAAATACCTTCAGCTACAGCTGATGGAATTAAGAATTCACATCTTCCAAGCAAATTCTAGAATAGAATAGAATTTTTTTTATTTTTATTGGCCAAGTGTGATTGGACACACAAGGAATTTGTCTTGGTGCATATGCTCTCAGTGTACATAAAAGAAAAGATACGTTCATCAAGGTACAACATTTACAACACAATTGATGGTCAATATATCAATATAAATCATAAGGATTGCCAGCAACAAGTTACAGTCATACAGTCATAAATGGAAAGAGATTAGTGATGGGAACTATGAGAAGATTAATAGTAGTGCAAATTCAGTAAATAGTTTGACAGTGTTGATGGAATTATTTGTTTAGCAGAGTGATGGCCTTCGGGAAAAAACTGTTCTTGTGTCTAGTTGTTCTGGTGTACAGTGCTCTATAGCGTCGTTTTGAGGGTAGGAGTTGAAACAGTTTATGTCCTGGATGCGAGGGGTCTGTAAATATTTCTAAGGACAGGACATGATCTCTAGGACATAATAGGATTAGCCTACCACCATTAGAATAGAAAAAGACACAAGACTCACAGCCCCCTAGAGCAGTGATGGCTAACCTTTTTTTCTTCAGGTGCCAAAAGCATGTGCATGTGCACTATCGCGCATGTGCACGTGCCCACACCCATAATGCAATGCCCCTCCTGCATGCCACACCCCCTGCATATGCGGGCGACTCCCCACATGCACACAGAAACCCTCATGTGCTCACGAACCCCCCTCCTCCACGCATGCGCACGTGATTCCCCCTTTTAGCCTCACATCCCAAACCAGCACTGGGGGGGAAACCTTTGCCTCCCAAAATGGCTGGAGGGGGAAAAAGCCTTTGTCTCCCAAAACAGCACTGGGAGGGGAATCTCTGGAGATCTGGGAAGACACAGGCAGCAGAAAGTGAGGAGAAAGATAAATCCCCCCACGCATGCACATGTGTCTCCCGCTTGCAGGGCAGACCCGAAAATCAGCTGGCTGGCGGGAAGTGTGCGCCCATGCGCAATGGAGCTGAGCTGGGCAATGGCACGCATGTCTGCAGAGAGGGCTCTGCGTGCCACCTGTGGCATGCATGCCATAGGTTCGCCATCACAGCCCTAGACCCGTAAGCCAAGGGGTCAGCCACTCCAGAAACATGCTTCTGTCACTGAAGTTTCCAGAAATCAAATTGAGTTCTTCTTTCCAATCAGCCTCCATTTTATTTCTAACATCTGTCTCCTGGATTGGATCGGGCTAGATTTTTCTTCCAACAGGAAATTTCCTCATTGCACAGATTTTCTAAGTGCCATGCAAAAGTTTTGGGTATGGCACCCAGTGTGCCAATAACCAATGGGACAACTACCACTACTTTTTGCTATAATTTTTCAAATTCATTTTCAGATCCTGATACTTTGTGAGCTTCTCCAATTTTTGCCTACTATTCTACTATGCCATCATATTGCCACTTCAATTATTCACACTTTTTTCCCCCACCTTGTTTATGAACCAAGTTTTTATTAGTCTGTATTTTGAAATTTTATAAAATTATATTTTATTCTGCTCGTTTTTGACCATTTTTTTCAACTCTATATTCCCCCCAGTATCATGTATTGGTACTGTACATGATAATTTTAACAGATGTTCCTGTGAATCATTTGGTGACTGAATTATGCCATTGCTTATGTTTGTGTGATCTTCCTGTACAAGCTGAATATGTTCTTTCTTCTGTTTCTTTGTACAATCTGCACTTTGAAATCATCATTTGATAATTCTACCCCCCCCCCCCAATTCTGGTCTTGACTGTATTAATTCAAATAGCTTGCTCTTGCTCAGCCATAATCAAGCCATTCCTTTCTTTCTTTCTTTCTTTCTTTCTTTCTTTCTTTCTTTCTTTCTTTCTTTCTTTCTTTCTTTCCTTCCTTCCTTCCTTCCTTCCTTCCTTCCTTCCTTCCTTCTTTCTTTCTTTCTTTCTTTCTTTCTTTCTTTCTTTCTTTCTTTCTTTCTTTCTTTCTCTCTGAGAAACAGAGACTGGCTCAATGTTACCCAGTTTGCTTTTTGAGTAAAGTAGGATTAGAATCCCATGTCTCTTAGTTTCTAGACTATATAGTTCTTTATGTACTGCAGTAAATTGACTCTGTTCTCTTCTGTTCTGTTCTTTTCCTTTGCATTCCACTCAAAATGACATAGACATTTTGGTGACTACTGAGTTTTCCTGATACAATTTGCATACAAGGAATAAAGAAGATAAAGGCTGCAACACAGTTTTGCATAAGGACTTAAGCAATGATAAAAACTTTCAGATATATTTTCTGTTTGAGCAAAAACAATCATTAAAGAAACGGCGCTATCACTGAAATATGCATATTCTTAATGCTGACTGTAATACAATTTAGCATTTATACAGAGTATTTCATTTGCTTAAGGCGTATGGAGTACTATATATTACACCGGCGGTGGATTTTTTTGCCCAAGCAAGAAAAGCTGCTAGTACTTCATGCTTAAAATGAAATGTGAATCAGGAATGTGAATCGGGAGCTCAG
This sequence comes from Ahaetulla prasina, assembly GCF_028640845.1. Taxonomy (NCBI): domain Eukaryota; kingdom Metazoa; phylum Chordata; class Lepidosauria; order Squamata; family Colubridae; genus Ahaetulla; species Ahaetulla prasina. The sequence goes on along the minus strand of NC_080539.1, from coordinate 144,725,435 downwards.
CCATTAAGCAACTGGATATTTTCTACTTAAATGGCTTTGATAACAGCGGAACAAAAATGGAAATAGCTAATTAAACTTTTTCCTTTTTACTGATGTTATTTTCAACAACATTCATTTAGAATAAAAAATTTGTAAATATGCATACCAATACAGAGAGGAGAAGGGTAATTCCAACGGCGAACTGTTCCAGGCATACAAGAAATATGAGAACGTCCCTTAAAAAATTCAAAAATAAAATAATTATGCAACATTGTCCCATTTTTGAAGCTTTCATTTAGCAATTTGACACAATGGTTCTCACTATTGATTTTAGAAAAATCCTTTTGCCAATTAATCTTCCCTTATACTTTATTACCTATGACAGTTTTCTAATTAAGGACAAATAAAAGACTTTTAAATTAATTAGAATTCCTTTAAAAATGGAAAGTGAGTTGTGCTACAAGTCTTAAGAAGTTGTTCCAGAACCTTAAACTAAATTATTATATAGAACTGCAAAGCAACATGACACTCTCATTTACATTCTTTGCTGCATTACCCAAAGGGAAGAATTTTTTTCTCCCAAAGAATCATTATTTCAAGGAAGTTAATTTTAAAAAGTAATTTCCTTCTTCAAAAGTGATTTCAGAATGAAAATGTGCCTTTATATGAAAACTACTAAGCACAAATTATATAGTTTAATAATCAAGTCTTCCCTCAAACAATTATTTCTAACTTTGAGGAGAGTGCTATTGAAGTCCACAAAAATGGCAACCTGTGAAATCTATGGGCCACATAGCACCACCACCACCTACTGTCCTTTGCGCCTCTGGTGACAATACAAAATGCAGTATTTGTAGAGATAGAAGTTTTGTATATATGACTGTCCGAGCGATGGCTTCCAAAAGAACTGGGCACCAATGCAAAAAAAAAAAAAAAAGGAAAAGAAATTGGGATGTACTGGTAGGCCTTCGGGTAATTTGTATTAGATTACAAAGATTTTTGATTACCACTTATTTAACATGACCAGAGAAACTCCCCTTTCAACTAAGTTATATGCAGGAATACTGTGAACTCAGTTCCACATTGAATAACAAATAATTGGATATTAAAAAGATAACTTTGTTCATTATTATTAAATGTTTGTATCTGAGTCCCTATTTTATTTTCAAATAATGAAGTATTACTTAATATAGAAACATTATCTACCTATAGGCTGAACTTATGCTACCATATTAAACTCCTGAATAGGAGGGAATACTAAATAAAATCAAACTTGGCCTTTGGGCAAAACAATAAAATAGAACTCAATTATTATTATTATTTTAAAAAATATGGAATAAAACTATAATTTTTATATTAACTCTATAGCACAAATAGCAGTGGCAATCTCCAAAATTTGTGCTCAAGTTCAACTGCAGGTAGAATTGATCAGCAAAAGATAATACAAAATTGCACAACTTGGGCAGGTATGTCAGGGTCCTGGTAAGATATAAAGATATTGTGATAGTTATAAGATAGAAGCCAGAGAGATGCTGTGATCTCCATCAGGGTAATTTTATTAAATGGGATAAATGTACATCTTCCTTGATTCCCTACAGAGAGCAAGAAAGGAGTATATGCCTTAGGGCAAGGATCCCCAACCTCCAGTGGCCCACTACCGGGTCTTAGCCTGTTCAGAACTGGGACATGCAGGCAGCAAGCGAGTACATGTGCACGCACGAAGCTCCCCATGCAAGAGTGGTGGCCATTTGCACTTGTGTGTGAAGCTCCCATGTTGCAAGTGATGGCCGCTTGTGCTTACTTGTGAAGCTCCCCTTGCATGAGCAGCGGCTGCTTGCCCTTACCGGTATATATGTAGGTGTAGGTATAGGTGTAGGGATGTGTGTGTATGCATGTATGTATGTGTATATATATATTTGTGTGTGTGTGTGTGTGTGTGTATATGTGTCTTAGTAGCTGTGAAACTTGAAGCAGAACTTCAGAAAATCCAACTGAGCATGCATTCACATTTGTAGACTTTAAATTGTATCATTGTAAATAAATGTTTGTTATCACTATTTGAACTTTATTTGTTAAGCTAGTTAAGATGTTCTGAGCTACAACTGCTATGTGCATCATTTTCTTTGCTTTGCAAAAGTATCTTTTCTTTAAACTTACAGAGAGGTAGTTGTAGTGTTAACAATTCTATATAAAAAGAAAATCAGAGGTCACTTTAGTTGTATTTGTTTGATGAATTTTTTTACTCCTTTAATTTGTTTTGCTGTTCCCTTTCCCTTTTATGTTAGTTTTTATTTTATTGTATGATGTCAAAACTTAATAAAAGTATTATTAAAAAAATGTAAATCAATGAAGGGCTCAGCCTTGTGATCTTGCAGGCAGAAAGCTGAATTTTGCTCTGAGAATAAGAAACGGGAAAGAGAGCAATAATGGTTGAGTGTTCAAATGCTTCTGTTTATAGTTGTCATTTTATTCTATATTACTCTCCCATAACAGAGACTGCAAAAATGGTATAATTAAATGCTTATTTTTTTTTAATAGTCAGATGAGGACTTAAGTATCTAAGCTAGGCAAATCAACTCTTTTTTTTATTATTTTTCAAGATGATATCTCATTAATGCAAACAAAATTATAGAATGATCATACTGGTTTTGTGAATTATTTAGGTGAGGAAAAATAGCACGTATTAAAATCTTAGTGTAATATGGATTAATAATCAAATATGAACAAGAAAGAAACTCGGGAAGTTTAACTCAATGTGTATAAAATAAATGAAACAGCAATATGAATAGAGGGAGACAAGTATAAAAATGTTTTTACTGCAGAGTTCTACATTATGCATTGTAATGTAAAGTCAAACTGGCCTTATTAACCAAGATACAAAAATCTCCCCAAGATTATTTGGGAGACAAATAATAGCCAAATGATACATATATATTTTGCATGCAGAAAGGATCAGATTTAACTCTGGCTTCACTTGTATTAAGTGATGCAAAGATAACGCACTATAATCTAAAAATCAGCCTTTCTGGAAAGTCTCAATCATAGAGGATGAGATAGTTGAAGAAATCATCTTCACCGGTGTGGTATTCCTTCAGATCATTTTCATACTATTTAATAGAATTAGTGTGATTATGCTAAGAACTGCTCATAACAATACAGATGAGTCTAACTAAATTGGACTAAATTTAATTCAAACTTGTCTCAATGATTTTAACTGGCCACATCACCTATTACAAAATTGGTATTTCTTCACACCCTTGTTATAATCATTTCTTTAAGTCACTTATATTAAGGAAATAAAATAAGTATGTAATGTTTTGAATGTATGTAGTTCTATTCAGCAGAGATAAAAAGTATCAGAGAATTATCTGTTTCTAAATGGCAATTTCTGTATATGAAAGAAATACAAATACAAAATATAGTTTTTCAATGGCAAAAATATCAACAGAATATATTACAATACCTATTTCTGCTAGAATCTGGATTCCAGTTGACAAAAACAGAATGATCTGTCAACTAATAGTCATTCAGATGTTAGCATCCCAAATATGGTAGCCCAAAATTTATATCCAAGGATGATATAAATTAAATTAAATTAATTAAATTAAGGATGATATAAATATAACACAAGAAATATATATATTTCATATATATAATTTTAAAAAGAGTACAGGTACCTGCAATGTATATCCTGGCTCACACTGAAATGATAAAACATCATTCACCATATATCTATCACCAATTTTAAATCCATTGCTAGGAATTACAGGTTCTGGGCAGGAAGCAAGACCTACAGCTAAAATAAATAAAAGAAAAAAACACAGTATATTAAGATCATATTGCTTTGGTTTTATTGCTTAAGGCTTGATTATCTAATTATTACACAAAGTTTAAAACAGGAAGTTCTCAACAGTGATTAATAACCCAAAATGAAAAGAAGATTCAAGAGGGTAGTAGAAAGGAAGCATAGGATTTAAAAAAAATTTTTACAACAATTTACTATTAGTCTTTCAAACTGAAGCAATTATGAATATGATGATGCAAAACTGAATTTAAAATATAATGATATAGTAAATCAAGTGATCTTAGAACAAAAATGAAAGAATTAGTCTTTATACTTTAAATATACCACTGGTTGTATGCATGGGCAAATTTCTCAATACGATAAAATAGGTTCTCCAATGATGATTTACTTCAGAATGAATTGAGTTTTAAAATGAAAAATAAATAGAGTTAAAAAACGCTTAGGGCAGAACAAGGTGAGGAATTCTTTAGAGCACATGCTTTACATACTGTACTTCCTATTCACAACTTATGAATAGCAAGTGCTGTTTTCAAGGGTAACATGCCTTCCTTGTATAGGAAATTGCTTACTGCATGCTCTTCACAGGTCAGCTCACTCTTTTGGCACAGGACATAAAACTCATTAATGTCAATATTGATAACTCTCCTGGTGATCTCATCCCAGTTCCAGCTTATTAAATATTTCTGCCACTCCAGGTCTAACACGAGGCATTCATCTATGTATGTCATTACAGTGACCTGTAATATTTTTCTGGCATCACTGCCATCAATGACAAGAAAGCTCACAGCAGTACCATCTTGTTAATAGTTCTAAAAGTGTATTAGTATAGACTACATTTCACTTTCACTTTAATAAGGATAAAATTCCTTGGACGAAATGTGATGAACTATTAAAAAACCGTGTGCCTTTTCTTTTATAGATAATTATGTATCATAATTTACATTCATTTTTACATCATGATTGTAAATAATAAATTCCTGTTGTTTAGAAATACTCAAAATATAAAAAAACTTCTGTACTAAATATAGAGCATACATATAGAACCCAAAGAAGGGTATATAGCTACGTAGATCAGGGGTGTCAAACTGGTGGCCCAATTTGGGCTGGATGCATCACATACAGGCCATGCCCACCCCAGCTCTGCAAAGGGAAAAAACGTCACAATACGTCACGTGACAGCAATGTGACACGGCAAATTTGACACCTGTGATGTAGATAAACGAATATACATATATGTGTGCGTGTGTATGTATGTATATATGTATTTATGTGTATGTATATGTATGTACACACACACACACATACATATATTTAATAATTTTAATACAAAATGCATTCTTTCTAAGTACCACAAGATGGCAGTGCTTAATGGAGGGAACCTGGAACATTATTCTAATCCAAACCTGGGCATTTTATGGCCTGCAGGCAGTCCCAGACTGGCCCTTGGCATCAGCAGGATCAGTGAGGGGATTGGGACAGCAGCAGCAATGCAGTGGTAGGGTGGCAGGTGGCGTTGACGCAGGGGTTGGATGCAGGGGTGAAATGTAAAAGTGGGTGTGGCTTGGTGGTGGTGGGGTAATGTGACTGGGTGGGTATGGCCAAGGTTGTTTTTTTTTAACTTTTAAAAGCATTTTTTCTACAAGCTCTTTGGCCGAAAAGCTTGTAGAAAAAATGCTTTGAAAGGGGTCTGATGATCCCAGGTGAGTTGCCTGATTGCCAGAACCCTTTCAAAGCGTTTTTTTTACAGCCTATTCGGCCGAAGAGCTTGTAGAAAAAAAATGCTTTGAAAGGATTTTGACAATCCCAGCTGAGCCGTGCGATCATCAGAGGCTTTTTTTTTTAACTTTTAAAAGCATTTTTTCGGCCAAAGAAAAAATGCTTTTAAAAGTAAAAAAAAAACCTCTGATGATCACGCAGTTCAGCTAGGCATGCGGGGGGGGGAGGGGGAAGGGGGGCAGGAATTTTTGCTACCCATTCTCCGAACCACCCGCCGCCATCGCTACCGGATCAGGTGATCCAGTCCGAACCGGGAGCATTTCACCCCTGGTTGGATAGCATTAGTATGGCAGGGCATTGGTGCAGTGGTGGCGAGGCAGAAACATCATCAGGAGTGGGACACAGCAATAGAGAATGGGGTGGCAACAGGAGCAGTGGCCCTCCATAACAGTCCCAGTTTCTCTTGTGGCCCCTTGGGAAAATTAATTGTGCAGCCCTGTTCTAATCCCACCTTGGATAAAGCCAGCTAGATGACCTTGGACTGGTCAGTCCTTTTCAAGTTCTAGGAAGGAGACAGGACAAAGCACTTCTGAAAAACCTTGCCAAGAAAACTCCAGGAACTTGAGGAGTTTTCTGTTTCTTGGGACTCCAGGAGACAACAGTGACTTGAAGATACAAATGTACATAAATATACATACACATACCTACACATGCAGAAACACACAAACTCACACTATGTATGCATGCTCATGTTTGGGTATATCGTACATATAAATGATACATATATTCCTATAAAGTTTGTAACGTTATATAAACACAATTGCATACATTTATAAAGTCTTAGTTATCTTACTGTCTTTTTGAGTCATGAATTTAACTAATTCTTCTATTAATCTAATTGGGCGTTTCCGCCACTAATGATGGCTTGTAGGATGGAAAACAATCTGATTATATGGTTGACATCTTATGCTAAATAAAAAGTGTCTATCATAATCATAAAAATAGCATTACCATTGCTATCAGTCACATAATTATAAATGAATGAATACACACGCCCACAGCACCCACACACAAATGGACATTAAATATGTCAGTGTGTTTTTAACTGCATAAGCCTTTAGAAATTGAGTTATAGCGATACTATCTATAAGAGGTGAGATCAGATTCATATCACAGCACATTTAGAATATATTTGTACCATTGCTAAGGTGAAACATATTCTAGATTGTGTTGCAGAAATGGTAAACAATCTGCGGCCTTCACTATATCTCCCCACATCCATCACTATTAACGCTCCTGATTGTGTCACATTTGAAAGGCAACGTATTTTACATCCCTAGATCTAAAACATAGATCTCTACTGGCAACATAGATAAGCTGTTATATCTCTCTAGCTCAACATTAAGAGAGGATAAAATCATTTATTCTGCTCCTTTTCAGATAAAGTTTCCAAATGTATTTCACCTTTAGAATTAAAAAAAAGGGTGGGGGGAATCTTGACTAAGGGTTAAGAAGGACCTAGTGCTTTTGCCATAGACAATCTATAGAGGTGGGCTGCTGCTGGTTCGGACCGGTTCGTCCAAATTGGTTGTTCTGATTCTGTGCAGTTCAGAGAACTGGCAAATTGAGCCACTGGCTGGCCACTGGCTGTCCCCACCCATTTTTTGAGCTATTTTTGGCCATTTTTCTGACCATTTTCAGGCCCTTTTCGGCTGTTTTTCAGGTGAAAGATGGCCTGAAAATGGCAAGTACATCTTTCCTCTTCTGAGTAGATGAGAACAAGCCTAATTCAGTGAACAGAAACCATTTGCTTCAGTTTAGCATGACCAACCTTTTTCCATGTTGAAGAAAATCCTCTAAATCACACTTTCTTGCAACCTAAAACTTTAACATGTGAGCAAGTCATGTTTCAAAGACCTGAGTGGCAAATGTGAGAAATCTTTTTTCATCTTCTGTCTCTGTATCAATGTGATGCTTTGCATTTGGGGAAAAGACTTTGAGATGCTGTAGTGACTGTATCCAGTGACACAGAACAGAACAGTTTATTTGACCAAGTATGATTAGACACACAAGGAATTTGTCTCTGGTGCATAAGACATGGTGATATCAATAAAGATATATTTTTTTCCAGATTTTACAAGGCTTGAAAAGTAAAAATGGAGTCAGCTATTGCATCCTTTATTCAACATGTACCCATTCTTTCATTTCCCTGGTCTCCAACAGCTAAAAACTGCATCATTCAAAAGTAAGAACTTAATTGTACATTTCAGAAGCAAGCTATTCTTGGAGCTGTAAAATGGGAACAGGTGGGTGGAAATGGTCCTCTACCCCAGACTTAAATCTCAGTAAAGTGAATAGATGATTGGGAGCCACATAGAGTTGGTTAGAAGATGGGTGGCTATATATATGTTTTAAATAAATAAATGACTGATTAACAATACACAGATGTATTTACCTCCTTTCCTCATAACATCTTTATAAGGTTTTAGACAGCTTTCATAAAGTCAAGATTCCAGTGTTTGCTAATTAGAGGCTAGGCTATGATAGCCCTTGAATCCGGTCTGAACATAGTATGAAATTTACTTTTTACAATTTACGTTCCAGAGATAAACTTAATTGTCAAAAAAAAAAAAAAAGGGAGAGGCAAACTGATTTTATGATTAGAAACAAGAAAGGGACAAGAAAAGGAAATTGGAAGAAGGCTGGTGGCTCAACAGACTAATCATCTGTTTGGGATGAGTTTGACCCTGTGGCTCCCGAGGATGTGGACAGGTTGTTGGGGAGGCTTCACACCACTACATGTTTACTGGACCCGTGTCCTTCCTGGCTGGTACTGGCCACTCAGGAGGTGACACGAGGCTGGCTCCAGGGGATTATCAACGCTTCTTTGTTGGAAGGGGTTTTCCCTGCCGCCTTGAAAGAGGAGGTGGTGAGACCCCTCCTCAAGAAGCCCTCCCTGGACCCAGCTATTTTGGGTAATTATCGTCCAGTCTCCAACCTTTGCTTCATTGCGAAGGTTGTAGAGAGTGCTGTGGCGCGACAGCTACCCCAATACCTGGATGAAGCCGTCTATCTAGACCTGTTCCAGTCCGGCTTCCGACTCGGATACAGCACGGAAACAGCTTTGGTCGCATTGGTGGATGATCTCTGGAGGGCCAGGGCCAGGGGTTATTCCTCTGCCCTGGTCCTATTAGACCTCTCAGCGGCTTTTGATACCATCGACCATGGTATCTTGCTGCGCCGGTTGGGGGGATTGGGAGTGGGAGGCACCGTGTATCGGTGGTTCTCCTCCTATCTCTCTGACCGGTCGCAGACGGTGTTGACAGGGGGGCAGAGGTCGACCGCGAGGTGCCTCACTTATGGGGTGCCGCAGGGGTCGATCCTCTCGCCCCTTCTGTTCAACATCTATATGAAGCCGTTGGATGAGATCATCAGTGGCTTTGGGGTGAGATACCAGCTGTACGCTGATGACACCCAGCTGTACTTTTCCACCCCGGGCCACCCCAATGAAGCTGTTGAAGTGCTGTCCCGGTGTTTGGAAGCCGTACGGGACTGGATGGGGAGAAACAGGCTCAAGCTTAATCCCTCCAAGACGGAGTGGCTGTGGATGCCGGCACCCCGATTCAGTCAGCTGCAGCCGCAGCTGACTGTTGGAGGCGAGTTACTGGCCCCAAAGGATAGGGTGCGCAACTTAGGTGTCCTCCTGGATGAAAGGCTGTCGTTTGAAGATCATTTGAAGGCCGTCTCCAGGAGGGCCTTCCACCAGGTTCGCCTGGTTTGGCAGTTGCGCCCCTTCCTTGATCGGGATGCCTTGTGCACAGTCACTCATGCGCTCGTTACCTTTCGCTTGGATTATTGTAATGCTCTCTACATGGGGCTCCCCTTGAGGTGCACTCGGAGGCTTCAGTTAGTCCAGAATGCAGCTGCACGGGTGATAGAGGGAGCTTCGCGTAGCTCCCACGTAACACTGCTCCTGCGCAGACTGCACTGGCTACCTGTGGCCTTTCGAGTGCACTTTAAGGTTTTGGTCACTACCTTTAAAGCGCTCCATGGCTTAGGGCCTGGGTACTTACGGGACCGCCTGCTGTTACCACATGCCTCCCACCAACCCGTACGCTCTCACAGAGAGGGACTTCTCAGGGTGCCGTCCGCCAAGCAATGTCGGCTGGCGGCCCCCAGGGGAAGGTCCTTCTCTGTGGGGGCTCCCACACTCTGGAACGAGCTTCCCCCGGGTTTACGCCAAATACCTGACCTTCGGACCTTCCGCCGCGAACTAAAGACACATTTTTTCATTCGCGCGGGGCTGGCTTAAATTTTATTGATTTTAAATTTTCTATTATTAATTTTAAGGGGTTTTAGTTTTATATATTTAAAGTTTTTTAGGCCAATTATAAAATAAGTTTTTTAATTTGTATTTTAATTGTATATTGTATTGTCTGTTTTTACTTTTGGCTGTACACCGCCCTGAGTCCTTCGGGAGAAGGGCGGTATAGAAATCGAATTAATAATAATAATAATAATAATAATAATAATAATAATAATAATAATAATAATAATAATAATAATAATACAGTCTGTTATTAACAGCAGCTGCTTGCAATTACTGCAGGTAATTTCTTTGTTGCCTATTATTATGGGGCACATTTATATATATACATCTATTCATGACATCAAAATGAAGAAACTTGGCCGTGACCTCATAACTTAAGCTCCACTCTTTTGCATCATAACATACATTTGACCAGTTGCCTCATTAAGGATTCATGCCAATGAAGCAGTGGCGCAAAATTGAATGGAAGTCTTTCTTGGAAACTGTTCTTCATTAATTTTTTTCTTCCTTATACATTTTTGATCTGTCATCTCCACTGAAATAGAGCTGTACCCTTTCAAATGCTGCGAGACAGGTTAAATGAAGTTGAAAAAAGTCTCTGAGAACGTGATTCAAATATGCGGTAATCTTTATTAGCATTCTAGTGTAACTTATTATCGCATACTAATTGAATGGATCTTGTAATAGTTATTGATTTCTCCTTACACTATACAGGAAAAGTATTCTGAATCTCTTTGATCAATTAAATCAATATATTGAATCAATGATACAATCCATAAAAAAGAGAAAAACATAGATAGTGAATCTATTGTGACTAAATTTTTGGAGGGATGAAATTGATTTAAAGAAGTCACCCAGGGAGAGGACGGGGTACAAGAAACATTATAAGCATAAGTCACAATATCATTGCAAAAAGTGCTTCAAACTAATTTGCCTCCATTTTAATCTTCAGATTATATTCAGACCAAAGTATGCTAATATCCATCAAAGGAATTGAATGCTACTGCATTTTCCAAACCACTTTCTGTGTAGCTAGCTGCCTGATTGTATTATTATCCTTTACCCGCACTGTAAACATTTTATTTATACATAGAGGTATCAAAAAATTAATACGGTTTTGTTCTGCACAATGTTTCTATACATTCAGAAACAGAGTTATCAGAAATAGATGACTGTCTAATACTTTGCTAAATATTTCCAATGAATGTAAGTGCTACATTCACTATAAAGTATTGTGTTTTAGGATTGGAAATATAAAATTATAAATAGTTTCAATATCAAAATTACTTAAGTCTTGTTCTCATTCTCACACAGTATCATCTATCTATACTATGCTCACAGACTACTAATACCCTATGCTCTCACACATTCATACAACGTCCTTACTTGTAGAAAAGCAAAACAGAAAATGTTTGCTAATTCCCCAAACCCTACAGCTTCATTTCAGAAAATATTTTCCTGAAGATTGAAGAACAGCGTGTAGGGTGAAAGAGAAGCTACGGCAAGGACAATTGTAAAACTGCCTCCTCCTCTCTTTTTCCAACAGAAACCTCTGTTAAACTAGAGATTCTTGACTACTTAGAAAGGTATTTCATGTACAAAAAAAAATAAATAAATCAGGATATAGCCCAGTTGGATTTATTCATTGCATTTTTTACCAGTAGTAACAAAGCATTCACTATAAGAAAATAAATATACCAGCTATTAGCTATAAAAGTAAACTGTATGCTCTGTATTATAAACCCAAACTAAGAGACGAGTGATGTATAGTTTTGAGTATTTTCGTAAAACCTACAGGCTTTTTTCTAATTTGTACAGAAATGAAAAAAGGCATTTGTTGAAAAGCTCCAAATTTTACATTTCTGCCTTTGTTTTCCATCCTCATGTTTTTCTTTTATATACTTAGTATTTCAAATAAACTCTTATAATGGATTTATGTACCACATTGCTGTTGTATTTTCACTTCCTAAGGATTTTGAGCATGTTGCTCTTGCTGTAACAGCAGCTACACACTAGGTTGATATGTTCAGATATATCTTCATATCTACCATGACTCCATGCATTTTACCATAATTGAATAGTAGCATTTGATACCTTTCTATTTCATAAATATGCCTGATTCCCTTCTTAAATTTTAGCATTGCTATTGATCATTTCATTATTAGCACGTGGTGTTTACATAATTTCTGAATTTGATAATAGCTAGTTCTTGATTTGCTGCCTCAAGGTCAGACTATCACAATGAATTTTATTTGTACCTATTCTTGAAGAACTTCTTTAAGCTTCATTTATATATATATAAACGTCGCCAAGACACTTCCAATTTCACGCGGGAGAAAACCCGAATAACCAAAGACCTACATACAAACACCTGGGAAAACCTCAGAAAACATATATAGGTTGCCAGTTTTTTTTTTCTATTCTTATTTAAAAACACTAATTTTATTTTATCCTTGAAAGTGATTTTAGGACAGTCTAGCTAAGAGTCACTTGTGTGTCTGCAGGAAAAGGTTCAGCAGAAAATTCTTGCTTGATGAGACCTGCAATATAACATGCCCTATTAAGTTTTGGTTTATAATTAATCTATTTACTTTCAGAAGGGTGTTTTGTTGTCACCATAGCCAGAAAGATTCTAACATTGTTTTAGGTATTTATGTGTTTATTTACTTACACAGTAATAGGCAGTTTGGCAGTGGTGAAATTCAAAATTTTTCAAAAATTTTTCAAAAGTTCTGTGGGTGTGGCTTGGTGGTGGTGGTGGTCATGTGGGAATGGCCAACTCAACATCACTCATGTTGAGGGGCGCCTCACATGGCCCTTCCCCTTCCAGCCAATCCTTGTCACAAATGGCAGGAAAATGGGGAGGGGGATTTTCCTGTCTGTCATCTGTTCCTCAAATTTCTCAAGTTTTCCTCAGACTGAGGAAAGAATGATAGGCAGGAAAATTCCCTACCCATTTTCCCTCCGTTCGCAAAAAAAGTTCCATTCCGAACTTTCAGTGTTGCAATCCTGGGATACGCTGAAGGCTCGGAATGCCTCTGTTTCAGTGCAGAATGACTTTCACCCATCTCTTTCTGGGTGCGGCGCTTCTGCCTTTTGGACCTCTTCCCAAACCTGGCAGCTCCTCTCTTTTTCCTCATGGGAGGCTTGCGTGGTGGCACCAGCAGAAAGTGGAGGCAGAGGCATGGGGGAGGCAGAGGCGATCCCAATGCACCAGCCCCTTTGTCCCACTTTCTGTTAGCTTGCCACAGAATTCAACGTGCAGCAGAGAGAATCCTAACTTTTCTCCCTCCATTCACAGCAGAACTGCTGTTCTGTTTATGGTGCCCCCCAGCCCCGTCCCTCCCTCCCTGGTGTCGAAGTACCTTAAAGGGACAGGCTGCAGCATTTTTTTTGTGAATGGAGAGAGAAAAGTTAGGATTCTTTCTGCTGCATTTAACATTGAATTCTGTGGAAGATCGAGTGGCTGGAAGAGCCGAGCAGGAGACCAGAAGAAGTGAGCAGCGACCAGGCGATTGGGTGGGTGTGGGTGGGGCCAACCAGGGGTGATTACTATCAGTTCAGTGAACTGATGCCAAGCATCCCTAGAGGTTCTCCCAAACCGGTCTGATTTCACCCCTGCTGTTTGGGTTAAAACATTTCAAAGTAGTTGTTTTCTTGCTGTTTATATTATATGCTATTAATTATACTTTAATAGTACTTTTAATTCATTTGTATTGTATCTGGTTATTTTCACTGTTAGTGTCCTTGAATGACATTTTTGGAAAGGTAAAATGTATGCAAATAATGATGATGAGATACATCTGAAATGATCTAACCCTAAGTATATAAGCTAACATCAACAGATGGCAAATCATGTACAGAAAATAGCAGGTATTTCTAAAATATATCATAAGTTACTATCTCTCAATCCATATGCATTAAGATTCACACACTCATTTTATGTCTTTGGTAAATTGATTTATATGAATTAGAAGAAGCTTTGCATACAATTAGAAATGAATAGAGAAATTCAAGCACAGAATTAAAATCTCCTGTGGCTAATAGTTAGTTTGAATACTTATCATCAGCTGGAGATCTGGCCTTTCCAAAATTTTTCACACATTAACATTCTATAATAGTGATTACTTCAATTATAAGTATTTCCAATGGTGCTTATCAGTATATTTGCTTGCATACAATTGCTCATTAAGAGGAGATGGATATCAATGCTAGGGGAATGTTTAATGACTTAATTTGCATACTTCTAATAAACATCAATTCATGTAAGTTCTTTATTGCTTTTCTACAAGGGAACTTAAATTTTGCATATTAAAATGCAGCATTGGGTAACCCAACCTATATTCAACCTTAGAAATATATATTCACAATTAGAAATTTAAGGTTGTATCTATAGTAAAACTCGGTCCTATGAGTAACTGAGTTAATATAAATGAGTTACTTATACATGAAAACATTTGAAAAGAACATAAAACCATTAAAATGAAAAGTATTCTTCAGTTATCAAATATTAGGTATCAAGTTGCTGACTCTGAGTTGATAAATTCTAGATGAATATACAGTATTTTGATTACTAAATTGGATATTAGGCAATGTCTACTATGTAGACAGAAGGTGGTAGTCTGGTTTTATTAATTAATTAATGTTATTATTTATTAAGAACATTTATATGGTTACCCAACTCACTCATAGTGTTTCTAGGCAGCTTAAGTAAAGGTAAAGGTTACCCTCGCACATACATGCTAGTCATTCCCGACTCTAGGGGGTGGTGCTCATCTCCGTTTCAAAGCCGAAGAGCCAGCGCTGTCCGATGACGTCTCCGCGTTCATGTGGCTGGCATGACTCAACGCCAAAGGCACATGGAACGCTGTTACCTTCCTACCAAAGGTGGTCCCTATTTTTTCTACTTGCATTTTTTATGTGCTTTCGAACTGCTAGGTTGGCAGAAGCTGGGACAAGTAACGGGAGCTCACCCCATTACACAGCAGCACTAGGGATTTGAACCGCTGAACTGCCGACCTTTCGATCAACAAGCTCAGCGTCTTAGCCTCTGAGCCACCGCATCCCTTTCTAGGCAGCTTACAGAAGTAAAAACTCAAATACAAAATCCAATAAAATTTCACTCCACAATCAAACAAACCATTTGATTGGTTCTGTATCACCCTTGTTCCCCAGGCCCACTAGAAAAATCATGTTTTCAGGGCCTTCCAAATGATTATCAAGACGGGAGCCAATCTTATCTTGATGGGCTTGCTTTTCCACAGGGAGAGCCACCCTCTTGGTCCCACTCAATGGCGCTCCTTAATAGAGAGAACCTGTAACATACTGTATCTTGTCTTCCCAGTCCGATGGGCTGGGTCAATGAAACATGGAAAAGATGATCCCTCGAATAACCTGGCCCCGATCCATGTAGGGCATTAAAGGGGACAATCAGCTCCTTGAATTGGACCCGGAAACAAATCAACAACCAATGCAGCTCCAGCAAGTGAGGTGACATTCAAATCAGTACTTGTACAAATCCATGTGGGTGGCTCCATTTCAAAAGATACATCTCAAACCAACAGCCTAATTTTAAAAAGCCTTAATTCATTTTTAATAGAATTTGTGTGTACTTATCAATGTCTCAATCTTCTTATATAAGCACTTCAAATACATAGCACAATACTTTAAAGAAAAGAATAGGCATTTTAATATGATAACTATGCTGTATAAAGTTATTACTCTAACCGATATTTTAGAAGTTGTACATAAAGAACTTTCTGAAAAAAGGCTGGTTTTCATTGAGATGTGATATTCCTTTAGATATTATATTATCTTTGGGTGAATAACTTTACAAATACTTAATGTAGAAATGATAAATATTTCTGCCACAGGTTAGGTCAGTTTCTCCTACATCCACATTCTTTTTCTCTCTTCATACACTCACCCACCCACCCATCTGGACGCATATGCACATAATGTGTATATCAATTATCTGTCAACAACTCAAAAGACACATGGAAATGTATTTTAAAATTGTTCTCTACAGTATGTGCCAGCAGAACCAATAATATTTCATAAATAGATATAAACTTGGGAAAGTCAATGTGATAGTGGTATGTAAAACACACAATGAAACAGATTTTCCAGGCAACTATGATCATTGTCAACCCTCCCCCGCATCCTTTTCCTAGTTTTGTCCAATCTCAAAAATATTCATTTGGCTTGTTTTTAATGTGATACCTACTTATAGATGATTGCTTCCAGAAATAAAGAGATTAAGAGACATGATAGTTTGCACAAGTTTTCATGCAACGCATATAGATACTGTGCTACATTATACTACATTATAGGAGAAATATAAATTATTTTAGCAAGCAAAATAATGTTAAACATCTTACTTTTATATTCCAGGTGAAAACCAGCTGCTGCTACACTAATATCAGAGTGAAAATGTAAATAAAGTTGATTGGAAGTGCTGTTCAATAGTGCTGGTACTGTGGTTCCTACAGAAAAGCAAAAGTCATATATGTATATATTCATATTAATTAAAGAGAAGCAACATGTAAGTGACAAATCTTTTTATGGTGAATCAAAAAGTATACATTATGCTATAATAATTATTAACCACGTGGGAACATGTTTTAGTTTTACTAACTATATTTTTACAGCATATTAAATTCAATATAAATTTAAATTTAATATACATTGAATGTACATTTCCCACATCCTCCTTTTAATACAATCTCACTTAGATTTATATTAAAATTTCAAATGCAATTTTAGGAACATATTTTATGTTAGCATATAGAACTAAATTAACTCATTATAATCATTCTATATTTTCTATTTGAGTAGCACTTGTGAATTTATTAGGATTATTATCCACTTAAATGTTCTTGTATAGCAAAATAAAGATAAAAACTGAGCTGCAAGTTGTGTACAGAATTAATCAGTTGCTCTACCGCCTCATAACATGTCAATTTCTGTATGGACATATTCCATCCATAATTACAACAGCTAGACTTTGATAACAAGAATTAAACACTTAAGATAAGGCATTCATTCAACATTCAATAAAAGAATATACTAATACTCAGCACCCACAAAGTATTATACAAAGCATATTCTTTTTCATAATATTCTTTATTAAGGGACTAGGAGGAAGTGCCATACAAGAGCATATTGTGCATAGAGAAGAGATAGAGAAACTTGAGTAGCTATTGTATCTATGTTCTGGCCAATAAAAGGCAATATAGAATAGAATTTTATTGGCCAAGTGTGATTGGACACACAAGGAATTTGTCTTGGTGCATATGCTCTCAGTGTACATAAAAGAAAAGATACGTTCATCAAGGTACAACATTTACAACACAATATAGACTCCTACATACCTGAAAAGCTTCCAAGCCTTGGTGCTGTCATATCACCCCCATCATAAATTTCAAGAGAGTCCCAATTATGCTCAGTAGCAAAGTTTATTACCTGTATCTGTGAAAACCATACCACTGAGTGTTCATTAAACATGATTATTACTAGTTTTCAGAAAAGTACATCATAATAAGCTTGACAACAAACACTGCAATGTAAATTACACAACCAGGGCATTTCCCCACTTGCATCTAACTACAGTACAAATATGTCCTGGCAACATCTTGCTTTTTCCTATCTCTGATATTGCCTTCAGTTTGCTTCCATCCCATAAATAAAAAAGTGTTATTAGCTGTAAACAAATGTTTTTTTCCTCAAGTCAGAAACATCAAATGATCGTTGTTATTAGATTTAGAATTTATCACCCATTACAGTAGAGGGAAAGTTGGATGAGATCAAAGTGGGGTGCTAAACATTAAAAAAAAAAAACTTGAAATACTTGAATATAGGATGGCCTTGTCACTTCTAACTTCTGAACATCCCTCAAGACCTAGTTATGCCAGAAAGGGAATCTAGTGAAAAGGATCCATTATTATTAACATCCCTTCATCTATTATTTTTGTTTATCTGTTTTCCTATTATTTTAAAATGTTTTTAATACTTGCTAACAATAATGGTTTTAGATATGTATTGTATTGGTTTTTGTTCGCTCTTCAGGATCATTTGGTTGTGATATGAATTAGATAAATATCATAATGGGGAAAGAGTGCAAAAGTGTATTAGCCTGAAACAGCAATGAAAAAATGAGATCACCATTACTACCACTGCTCTTTTACAGAGCCTGGAGGAATTTGGAAGTCTACATTTACTGTCTGCATAAACAAAAGTAAGACAGGGGAGAGAAATCTTAAATACTACTTTTAATTGCTTTATGCTACTTATCACAAAATTGAAAGAGCACCTGAAGCAATTAACAAAGGAATTTATTAATAATAGGAACGACAAATAGGGGTAGTAAATTTAATTTTAGTATAATTTTTGCTGACTTAAGGATAACACTTTTAACTCAGCAATGACGAAAGCGCCCACTGTAACAATGTTATACATCTTTATAATTATAGACCAAAATAATATTGAAATGCTACTAAAACAAGAAGAATTATACATGTCTGCTTAAATAGCCTAATTTGAAGCTTGTATAACTTGAGGTAAATTTTACCTCTACTAAGGAAGAATTTGGGGGTGGGGGCGGAAGATAGTGAACTACACAATTAGACTGAAACACTATTTGTGAAGATATAAAAAAAATATTCCAGGAAGTATATTTTTAAGGCCAATTTACTTACTTAATCTCATTTATCTTCCTTCTCTTGCTCCTCTGCCATCTGGGAGAGGCAGCAATCAATGGAATACCCCCCCTACCCCTTTGTAGCCCACATAACATCCACTTGCCACTTCCAAACAAAATAAGTGTGGAATGTGTACTTATACACCAAAAATTCACCCATAAACTATGTCGCCTATTCCACTGAATAGTCACTATTTTGAAATTATCCATAGATTTTTTGAACAAACATTTCATTTATCACAAAGATTGAAAGATGACTATAGCCATTAAATTATGATCAAGGTTATTTGTATTTTATTTTATATGAATACAGGAATATTTACAGGCATTAGAAAATTACTAAGACATTTCTAGTTTAAGAAATATGTTTCAAATTAAAAAAAAAAAAAGACAATCCTATATACATTTTTGATTTAAAGGGGTCTCAGTGTAATTTGGTTTAAAGATTTTTTTAATGTAATGTTTACATATTGAACAAGAAGTTGGTAATGTATGGAAGTACAGGTGACAAAGCCTGGTGGGCCTTGGAAACTGTTAATTATAAGCTCCAGTGAAACTTATTAGCACAGTTCAGGAAAGCTTCTAAACTCAGTTCTTGACTTTAAATATCTTGAACTGATTGAAGAGTTTTTTGGATAGAAATCCTCTTTTATAATCTCTGCAGATTCTCTCTTTAACCAATTTGAATTATAATGCTGTATGAAAATGAACATGCATTAAAATTAAGCTGTGTACAAGTTATTTAATAGAAATAGCATCTTTTAATGAGCTTTGCTGAATACAAAGTAATTAAAATTAAAAGTAATTTTTGATTGTATAAATTAAAAGTATTTTTTTCACTGTTTTTTAATATGAAAAGGTGTTTTTTTTCATTATTTCATTCTTGCATAATGACATACATGCCACATATATCGCACAGATGCACACATATGGCAGTGATATAGTTTGCCATTTCAATCCAGAAGGGCTTATTTAAAAAAAAAACAGTTCATTGTCTGGAATAGTATGTTTTTTATTAAAATACTTAAAATGTTTCTTTAATTTATTAACAGTATCTTTCAAGAATGATAAGAAGGCCTTGTTGAAGCAAATCTCATAAAGAAGACAAGTCACATTAACTTCATAACGACAGTTATGCACAGTATCTTCAGTGTCAATCTGTTTCCTTCTGATAACATATGTACATAAATATATAATAAATATATCATAGCTTCATTCAGTTTAAAGAACTGCATTAAGATGTAGCAATCATTATAGCTTTATCTGGTAGCATATGGTATACCAGTGAAGTAAATTATGATCAACATATGCATAAAACTGATTTCCAAACAAGTTCCTTTAATTAAAGTCAATTTCCACTAAATTGCATTGAAGTAAGTGTGGTGAACAGAAGCAATTTTGGCTTTTCTATTTTACATGCAGAAGGTGTGGGGGTGGAGGGCTTGAGGGATTCTGAATTTGTGAATGAATCTATAAAAAATGCAAAACAAGGGTTGTTTTTCTTTTTGTTTACATTTAGCTAGAGACTTAGAGCAGGAATAATAAATTAGTAATATCTTGTCTTTAATTCTGAAGTATTTTATATTCCACTGTTGGCAAAATATGGACTTGCCTGAATACCTGATCCCTCAGTCACTATGATTTTCCACACACAATTCAAGCTGTTACCATAAGGTTCAGGATAACCTGGAGACAGTATAGTACCTCTGCGTTCAGTGAAATTCCGGCTGCATGGCACTGAAAGAAAATTGAATTTGAAGTAACAATAAAGCTTAAACCTTGCTGGAAAGTAATATTAAAACCGGGAATTAAATCTCATTTATGTGTTTATAAAGCAAGAAAAATAGAACACTTGCTGTAAAAAGTGCTTCTCCCATTTCCAGAATTACATGTAGAAAAAAAAAACCCAGTTATGTTTTCTCTGATAATGTCCATGGATGTTAAATCCGTAATGTCTCAATAATGTCATATTAAATTCAAGCAGTTTTTACTATTTCGACCTTTGGCTCATTTCAGACCAAGTTTTTTAAAAGTCAGGCAATGTATTTTAGGACTAGAAAGGGATAAGCACCACAACAATAGTAAAATAAATAAATAAATAAAGTATTAGGAAAACAGATAAAGTAGAGTAGAGGAAAACAGATAAAGATTTTGAGGTCTAAAAACCTGTTATTATACTCTGGTTTCCTTATCATTAATCTTTATATCAATTACTTTCTTTTGCTAATGATCTTAGCTATAAAAGCTTCAAGGAAAGGAATTTTTTTTTGACATAACTTAATTTAGGGGTACAGGTAGTCCTTGACATATGACCAGTTGCTTAGTAAGTGTTCAGAGTTATAATGGACTCAAAAAAAGATACTTAAAAACTGCATTTGAAGTTCCAATGATTGCTCCCCCCCGCCTCCCACAATGATACGATTACATTTTGGATGCTCAACAACTGGTCTGCATTCACGGTGATTTGCATTGCTTGGTAGTCATACGGCAATGATTTGCAATATTTTTTACTGGAAACTAGTGTTTATTTCTGTGTTTTGGCAAAATATGCCCACTGGCATTACTGACCATGAATTCATTTAATGACCACGGTAATTCGCTTTAACAGCCAATGCAAAAAAGTTGTAAAATCGAGTTGGACATGTGATGATTCACTTAATGACTGGCATGATTTAGGACCATCATTTCAGGTCCGATTATAGTCATGGGTCAATTTTTACCTGTTTGATATTATCATAATTCAAATAATTAAGTTTTTTTTTTCCTATGGGCATACTATCCCTATCAGTGCAAAGAACTGCAAAATACAACTCTCTGGAGAGAAACAAAAACTGAATCCAAAATGGAAACACAGTTCTTTTTTTTTTCTCCTCCCACTTTTTTATTTTTTTATATACAATACAAAGAAGAAAATAAAATAGGAAATTAAGGGAGGGAAAGGGAACAGGGAAAAGGGAGTGTGAAGGGGGGGAAAGAAAAGGAAAGAAAAGGGGGCATTGATATGGGAAGAATCACACATAAAACACAACAAGCAGTTTGTTAAGCAAGGCCATTCTGATTTAGGATATAATAAAATGCAATCAGAATCAGTTGTAAAGTTAAAATACTGTTGTTTTTCAATTGCACTAATCATTTAATATTACAAAGCAAGTTTCAGTCCAATTATAGTATATTTCCAATTACCAGAGATTCATCTTAAACTTAAGGTTTTAGAGGCAGTCATAATGATAATATGAATTGAGCAAACTATACATCCACTACATAAATATAATAAATTATTATATCAAATTCTATTCTGTCTGTCAACCAGCTAGTACTCAATTACAATCAAGGTGACATATTGCTCTTTTAAACTGGATTTCACCTACATTAATCAAGAGTGAGGAAATTTATTTGTTTAATACTATTTAATAAAACAAATAATGTTCTTAATTTATGTTTATAGATTCTGACTTGGAAATGTATGACCTAAAAATAATAAGCCTTACCCACACAGCTTGGCACTGTGTCGTTCCACTGTGCTAAAGCATTGGGCACAGACTGGCAGCGGATAGCTTTGGAGCCTTGGAGAAGGTAGCCGGGACTACATTCAAAGCGAATTACAGAGCCAGCTGAAAATTCGGAGCCAATCCTCCTGCCATATCTTGGCTCTGGCACGGAGCTGCATTGTGTATCACTTGTTCGTGGAACCGCTGCATGAAAAAAGAAGTATTATTGGAGAAGTGCCACCAATTCAAAGAATATCTTTATTTTTAGGTAAATTTGCTTAATTCATACATGTTTTATTATTTAGTAATAATTTATTAAATTTATATGCTGCCTATCTGGGTAGCATGCAATATCATAAATAACAATACAGACAGTTAGAAAGTTAAAAATATTAAAACACTGAACATTAAACATTAAAACTGTTTCTAATATTTCCAATAAACTTTTCTGCATATGTTAAATATACTGATCAGAGCTTAAAAAAGAACAGAAATAACTTTTTCCCAATGCTTTCACAGCAAAAAGTAAACCAAGTCACTGCTCTTATTTCTCAATTAAGGATATCGTCTAGAGTAGTTATGTTTGTGAGAAATAGAAATTTAATATAAGTATACGTAGGCTTGCATACAATACAACAGACAACAAATTACTGGATATTAGAATATGGGATTGTAAGGGTTTGCAATCAGAGGTGTACTTGATACAGCCCAAATTTCAGAAGGCTCCATTTTTTAATCATTTCCACTCCTGTGCCTTGGTGGTTAGCTTTGCAGCAAAACCCTAAAACAGAGTGCTACTGCCACAGTGTGCACCTCTGAGGTTAAAGAGGTAGAAAAAAATTGTTACTGAGCTTACAAGGCAGTAAGAAAAAGGTTGTGCTTTTTACTGCTCATCTAACTTCAGTACTTTGGTTCTGCCCAATCAAGAAAATGCTATGGGAAATCATTGCAGTTTTTGCTATTCTGTGCATGAAATTTGGCCATTCTGTCTGCTGAGATAAACTACAGGTAGGTCTCAACTTATGACCACAATTGAACTCAAAATTTCTGCTGCTAAGTGAGACATTTGTTAAGTGAATTTTGCCTCATTTTGTGAATCTGGCTTCCCCATTGACTTTGCTAGTTAGAAAGTTGCAAAAGGGGATCACATGACCTCAGAACACTGCAACCAACATAATTATGAGTCAGTTGTCAAGCATCTGAACTTTGACAAAATGACCATGGGGATGCTGCAATGGTCGTATGTGTGAAAAACGGTCATGTCACTTTTTTCAGTGATGTTGTAATTTCGAATGGTCACTAAACAAAATGTTGTAAGTTGAGGACTACCTGTACTTGCATAAGGAGACAAGATAGCAACAAAACTGGAGTATGAAGCCATATGAGATTGAGCTGTACATTGCTACATGGTTTACAGTAGATATTAATCAAGTTCAGGCACCATAAAAGGCCTCCAAGTCACGTTCCCATTAAAGTCTCTTTTAGCAAGCAAAGCAATATGATCAGAAGTTGCTCTCTGCTCTGTCCAATCACTTATGAGCTAAATGCCCATACAATCCACGTGCAAAAGGACAGAACAGTCACCAAACAAGCTAATTAGCATGTATAACAAGTTTAAAAGTACTTCAATGTTTTCTATCTCTTCTTTCTAGTGCTTCCACTTAGCATTTAATTATTTTTAATCTTTTACTATATAATCAAATCCAATTATTTTGTAGTTAAAAACCAACATGTTTTCCCCAAATTATAAAATTTGGGGAAGTAAAGAGAAGTAAAGAGTCCATTGATCTCCTGATGTCTAAATTCCCTTAGATCCTGGAACTGACCCTGACTTGTGCTAACTACATTCTCCAGTATAAAATGACATATGAGTGTCCTGATTGTTTCTACTAGAGGTAATGGAAAAATGAAAATGAACTGCATTTGAATGAGTAGCTTTGTACTTTTTCTTCTAACACTAAATTATGCAGGAATATTCATTTCACAATTTGGATGTTACCCTGTAGCAGCCACATTACAGTATATTGCATAGTTACAAACAAGCCACAGTTGCACTAAACCCTTATTGTTCTGAATATCTAATTCAGAAAAAGACAAGACATTAAAAATCATCCTCTTAAGCAGCATTTAATTTTATATAATTAGAGAGGGTAGCACATACAATAACTAATGACATTAACAATGCCTCAATCAGTCTTCCAAAGATTTATCATATTGCTTTTTTTTTAGAAAAACAAAAATGTTCATGGAACAGTACAGTACCTCTTAGAATTTTGAGAGTTATTCAGAAAACGCTATTGGTCTGAAATTGGTCAGACCCTGAATGTGAAATATAGTAATACAGAGAGAGAGAATAATTACAAAACACAAGTTCCCTTTGAAATAAGTATCAGTTCGATATGGGATTAGTTACTGAGGTTGTTCAGATTCCATGTTATTCCGGATTGTAGTTCAGATTGTTGATAGTTTGCCTAAAAACTCAATAGTAGAGACTACAGAAGCATCCAATATATGAACTGCATCCTTCTTTTAAATTCACTCTATCATCAATCAAAAAGTCCAAAATACCTGGATGAAATCAAGAATTATTAATAAATCTATTCATAGAAATAGAAGAATGCATCCTCCACTCTGCCTTCCAAATATTCCTCCTATAACCTACATTTGACAGTTTCCCACAATTCCTTTCACTTTCATTTCTTATAGTCCTGTCATTATGTACTGATCTGATCATATGCAATGATTAATGCTTAAATGATGACCACTGAAAAAGTTACAGTTGCCAATGGAAACCAAATTCAGTCACCAACTTCTTCAAGAACTGATGGAAAGCCATATTGCAACATTCAGCCAAACTTTAGTGAACATAGAAAGAAAGACATTGTAGAAGAGGCATTGAAATTGAGGATGGTTGATTGCTTTTCATCGGAGCAATGCATAAAGCATTTTTATATGGATTTATACGTTAATGTTGTGCACAGTTCTGTTTCTGAAGCAGGTAAGCAAGTTCAAGTATAATTATGGAAATGAATGCAGATTATTCCCTTTAAAACACAATTGTACTGAAAATGTGAGGACATTTAACTTTAGCATCACAAAATGTCAATAATGTGGGGTTTTGCAGAGGTGAGCTCATCATTTGTGGCACAGCTATTGCTAATCATAATTTTCTGTGCAATGTAATATATAGAAAACTGCAGCTTTGATAAAAGGAAGATAGCTTTCATGACAGAAAATGAAATACATAATAGAGAAAATGGCATTAAAAACCTCCATTATATCAAAATCTAAGGATAGAAATTGAATCTTGTAACAATTCTGTTCAGGATATGCAATCATGTTAGCTATAGACTTTTTTCTCTCTTCCTAATCCTCAATTTAATTCTAAACTCTGGTACAGACAAGCTAATCTTAAATAGCATTGGACATCAAGTGCATTTTTATAGTAATTATTCTTCATTTTTCAATGCTATGTAACAAATGGAAGTCAGCATAGTGGAAAAGTGAACATGGACTTGAGTCAGACTGGAATAGTAGGTAAGAAATACAAGGATTGAATTTGTAGGCCAGAGTAAAGGTGTTCATTCAGAAATGTGGATGTGTCTCTTGAAGGTATTTAGAAGCAGCCAGTCCTGGAAAATTTCCCAGTAAGATTAAAAATTCCAATATAGTGATTGCTTGTTTCTTATTTCTTTTCATAGAAGAACTAAGAGCAAATTTCATTCCATGATATTAAACTTTTTTAAATTAAAGAATTCTTTAATGTAGATCAATCAATCAGTCACTTTGCTACATTGTACTGTTTGCTGGGCATTAAGGAAAAAAGCAAATAACAAGCAAAAGAATACTAAAATAATCTGCAACTATGATCGTTCTTAATAAAAAAAATTCAGACACAGATAAGGATTTTAAATTCCTATGCTAAATTCATTTTTAAAATAAAATATTTAGGATAGCAAGTAATGCATCAATGCATTAATAAATAAGTAACTATCATAGGTGAAAAGAACTAGATTTATGCCCTTTTACCCTGCATTTCTGTTATACCAGCAGAATTCCAGCCACCTGTAGTCTGAATATTATATATCTAACTGAATACAATTTACCAGTATTTCCAAGGAAATTACCATGGATTTTAGCCTTAGGCTGCAATCCAAACATATGTATTAAGTTAAAATTTTCACTGAATTTTTGGTAAAGAGATATCCATATAGTTTTGTATTGCTAATAACCATAGCCTGGCCAAGGTTGAATATACTGAAATTAGATCTTCTATTCAGAAACAAAATGAATGCTTACATAAATAAAATTTTCATTAACTTCACTGATATTCTGCTAAAGTTACAGTATTGTAACTCTTCTTGGGAAAAGTATTACATAATAGAGAGTCATGTTCTGCTTACCCATGCTACTGTAGAAATAACAAGAACATCAATATTACTTCTATAAGTATTTCTAATTTGGGACAGAATTCCAGAGCTCATAGGAAATATAGTATAACTCTATTTTGCATAGCTGGAGAGGTCAGAAAGTCACCTTTTCTTTGTTTTGTATGTTGGAAAAAACACAAAGGAGTTGGAGAAATCAGCCATCCTAATGTCCAAAATCAGCCATCCTAATGTTGAAATAGACACTTATCAAATGTCTTCTGCCTTCCAAGAGCATCAGAGATCAGCATCAGTTGAATTTAACAAACACTGGGATTGGATTAACTATGTATATTCTCTGAACTTTGCTTCTGCTGCCCCCTTTAGGCATGAATATCTTCCACATAAGTGTTCTTCTACATGTGGTGCTCAATTAATGAGTTCAGAATTTCTAATGTGAGAAACCAAGCTGTGAGTTATCCACCATGTAATCTTTCATAGATATCTCACATCACATTTTAATTATTCTGGTCTCATAGATCCCAAAACAAGAAATATAGCTTCTGAGATGAAAGGTAGTAGCTAAGGTTACATGACATTAAATAACTTATTGCATTTTCCATTCCAAATGGCAAAATAATCATACTTTGTAACACAGCCAAATGTAGAAAAGAAGAATGGAAAGAGTAATACCTTGATAGACAAAATGGAAGCCCCTTGCAGATGCTCCACTCTTGGCACTAAACCTCAAGAGAATCTTATTGGATGTAGCTAAAGGCAGGGTCTCTCCTATATATGAGAAAAGGAAAGACAGGGAAGGAAGCATAAACAAAATAAATATAAACCTATTTCTGCATATGTGGACATGAAACACTGTTTCTTGAAGGAAGGAAGGAAGGAAGGAAGGAAGGAAGGAAGGAAGGAAGGAAGGAAGGAAGGAAGGAAGGAAGGAAGGAAGGAAGGGCCACAGAAGTCATCATTATACAATTTATGTCTTAATAATATATAATTTCCATTATATATTTTATGCACATTGAACGTAATTTTTTTAAACAGCATTTGATTTAGAAACATTTATTTTCTTTAAATTTTTCTCCTTCACCAGTGAGGTTATTTGGTTTTAGCTTTATTATAAATTATAACAACATTCATTTATTCATTAATTCATTCATATTGTGTCTTTATTATTTTTACAAATAGTTCAAAGTGGCGAACATATCCAACAAATCTTCTTCCTCCTATTTTCCCTCCAAAAACAACCTGAGTGGTAGGCTGAGTCACTGAGAGAGTGACTGGCCCAAGTGACTGGCCCAAGTGGATTTCATGGCTAAAGTCAGATTAGAAATAATCTACTGTCTAGCCTATTGGCTTAATCACTAGATCGAACTGGCTCTCGTGGCAAAAAGCTCCTGTTCTTTGCTTCATTTGCCCTGGCTTCATTTATAATACTTTATACCATTTCCTTTCTCAATTAGATTTTCATTTCACCCAATTATCAGGTTTTAGAGCTCTGAAAAATGAGTGAAATTCATCAATGTCTATTTATTGACAGAAGAATCACACTGGTAGAATCAATTTCCAATGGTGGACTCCTTGTACCCATTCTCGAGGCCTTGATCTGGAAGATTAGGGACCTGCTGCAACAGATTTGGAGTGAACTGGAGAATAGGCAGAAGAAGACTTACTAAATAAGTGGAGGTTTATTATAAAATATGTTAGATTTCCCCAAGCTTACTGATAGCTTCTTTTGAAATTAGCACATACCTCTTAACATCAGGAACAGAGGGAATGACTACACAAATACTTTTGATTAGCAACATAATTATGAATCAAGGTTAATAATTTGCTGGAATGAAACTTGTGACTAATTCTTGATTATCAATTACTTATCACAAAATTTTAATTATTCTTTATTGATTCTAATAACACATTTTATAATCAATTAATTAATAATCAGACACATGTCATCCTTAATTTATCCTGAGATACTCAATGAAATTAACTAAATGTGGTTAAGAAATTATTAGCATTTTTATATTATCTGATATTAAATAAAATTTAGCAACCGGTGAAAGAAAAAATATCCCCCAAATAATCAGAGAAGGGAAAGTGACTGTAAAATAGAAGTATCAATGACATTGCTTATGAATGAAATGAGTGTTTATATATCTATATGCATAAAAATTAGTTTCTGCCAATTTCCAAAATAAGTATTAATATCTGATATAATATTTGCACTGCCTAATAAAACACTCTGAATGTATGCAAACAAGGTCACATTACGTTTTGCTGATTTGAAACTCTACACTTAAGAAACTAAATTAGTTTTGGTGTTATTTATGTTTTTTAAGGTGCACTATTTACCTGAGTGAGATCCAGAAAGTGAACTCAGAAGTCTAGCTTGGGGATGTTCTCCATCAAATAATTCTGCTACATCATTTAGAGCTGTTTGGAAATATGCAAACTGTCCAAACACAACTATAAAACATGAGCAACAAAAAGAAATATTAATTATTTGCAAAACAAATTACATTAGGTCTAAAATAAATGAAAATTACTTTTCTGTAAACATTGTGGATTCTACTTCAACTCTTACTTGGTTACATTTTGTGTCTGAAGCTACAAAGTGCAGGAAAAAATTAATAAAAATGGACTGTTATTATATTTATATTGTTCCTGAAGCTTTGCACTGGTGCTGGTTATGGTGGAGTTGTTTATTTTGGGGGAAAATAATAACAACAATGGAGCTGCATTTTAAATGTTAACAAGCTCATGCAATAAATAATAGTTTCACTGACTCCTGGCTATTCCAAGACCCAGGGCGTATTCCTAGGGAGCTAGGAAATCCACGTGATATTTTAAAGGTCTCTCAATATATCAGTCCCAATCAGTGGTGGGTTTCAAAAAAAATTATTACTAGTTCTGTAGGCGTGGCTTGATGAGTATGGCATGGCTTGGTGGGCATGGCTGGGATTTGGGAGACAGAGAATAGATGGGGGCGGGGTCAGTCAGAATTTTTACTACCGGTTCTCCGAACTACTCAAAATTTCCACTACTGGTTCTTCAGAACTGGTCACAACCTGCTGAAACCCACCTCTGGTCCCAATAGTTCCAAACCTATGACTGGTGGCTCACAAAGCTGTTACAAGTAATCTCTGGTGTACGAGTATATATGTATGTATGAGGCCATATGTATATAGAGCTACATGTTTATATGTGTATATTCCAGTCTCTAAAATCTATAAGATTTCAGATGGAACACCAAATTCTGACAAGATTTCCAAACCTTGTGAGATTTTGGCTGATTTAATTTTGAGTTTTAATTATTTTTATTTGGATTTGAGTTCTTGCAGGCACCATACGAAGGGAAAGAATGTCAGATGTTATTATTCCTAATGGTGCTATATTGCCAGTATTCAGTTTATGCGGTAGCCCTTAAATGCTTTTGATGCAATAATCCACCAGATGACAAAATAGTGAAGATAAACACCATCCAATATTCTGTCATATAATCTCCAAAACATAGCCAAACCTGAGAAAGGAACCAGCAAAGGGAGACCATTACTACTCATGCCAAGTGCTGATTCAGTGGAGTAATTTTGCCCTCCCCTGCTCTGATTCTCCCTATCCTGAAGGGAATTGAAAACAACTCCTTTATCTCAGAGCTGGAGTTATCCAAATATAGCCATGATGAGGAGTGAATTCTGCCTCTCAGATGTGAATTACAGTATTTATTTACTTCAGAACAAATCCTAGCAGTCACCATGATATCTACTACGTAGCAAAGAGCCTTCTCTTGAAGAACTCCTTGGCAGTGGATTGCACTCCCTAGGAAGTAAAATTTGACTCTCATCCACTTGATGTTCAGGAAGATAATAAAATATATATACTTTTGTCAAACCTTAATTTCTTTCAGTATTTTACCTTAATTCTGATTTTAAGTGCCTTTTAGCACATATTTTGCTTTATCTCTATAGGCTAGTCTTGGAAAATAAAACAGAAATGCAGGCTGAAATCTAATAAGTAAATAAGTGAATAAGCAAATAATAAAATAAATATGATGTTTAAATTCATAAGCAACAATGATCTTTGGCTAATCCAATCCCAGGATACTGAGGTGTTATTGAAACTTTGTTTAAGCATATTATATATTAAGATTACCACCAAGAATTAATTACAAGAAAGGCTTAGTGAAACGTCAAACTTACCAAATTCTTTAGGAACTGTAATTGAATATTGACAAGTCACCCCAGTAGTGTAGTTCTGAGGATAATTTGGTGATAAAACTACTCCATCTGATCCACTATATTGGCCTCCACAGGGAGCTGAGAAAGAACATGTGTAAATACAGAAAAAATGGGTCAAATTAATAAGTTGTAACTAAAAATAAAAACATAATACCTCTTCTTGTAATATATAAATCTCTTGTATTAGAATTGCAATGGAATTCAATACAAGCTAACATTGAAATAAGTATTCAAGGATAATTACAATTTAGGAAATGTTTAGGAAATGTACTTAAACTGAAATCTTAGTTTCTCTTAAAAGTGCCATCTAAATTACACCTTTTTTTTCCTCAAAGTATGTTTCATGGCTATTTCCCTTAATGAGGAAAGGCTGATACTAATAAAGTTTCCATTTGCCTTCAGCCTGCTCACTGCAGAATTAATATATTGATATTATATAATAATACAAGTTATAATATATGATTAATATCACATCATGTTGTATGTTGCTTTATTCTCCATGATTATTGTGCTGAAATTTAAATTTATAAACAAAAGAAGTAAATTTTTGACACAGATTAGATAACTGTTCTATTTTAGCAACCACTCTTTTGATGTATCCATCACTTAGCATCTGCAAATCCTGAAAGTTTTGGAACAGTCATGCAGCATGATTAAATTTCTTTCAGCCAAGAGTTAAATGTGTACTTCACTTCACTCCCATTGCCATTGTGATCAACAGCATCTTGATCCCCTTTAAAAACAATAATTGGGAGAGGTGTTTTCCTTAAATATTGTCATTCCCATTCACCACTTCCTATGCCAAACAAAAGGTATATATTGTACTCCATGGAACAATTTCTGTGGGAGGTGAAATCTTCAAGGAACCAAGGAATTTATGCCAAAGTAATATTTCTTCTAACAGCCTATTGCCTTAGGGACAGTGGAATTAAGATGGCCCACAAACAAGATTGCAATTTTAATTTCCGCAACAATGTATGGTTGTTTTTCTCCTTCTGTATTTTCAATTCGCTTTCAAACTTGTTACTCTATGGTCAGCCAAGAGTCAGTTCCTGAACACTTGGAGACCATAGGTTCAAACTAGTGACTAAATCTTCCATTGTTTTTATTCAATTATAACATTGCATGAGAAAGTTTGGGTCGGAACTCGGATCAATAAATTGGAAATAGCTAATTTAAAAAAAAATATTTGGAAACCTAAAGCTATGTGCCTTTCATTGACTACTGACCTTCCATCTATAAATGACTACAATTTAAAACAAAATAAAAACTCTTTAAGCAAAATACAACCATTACTTGACTTAGTGACTATTTGAAATTACAACACTGAAAAAAGTTGCTTATGATTTTTTTTCATAAAACCGCTACAGCATCCGCTACAGTCACATGATCAAAATTCAGATGTCTGGCAATTGGCATATATTTATAATGGTTACAGTGTCCCAGGATCATAAGAAAGCCAGATTTATATAACATGTTACTAACTTAAAAACTGCTGTGATTCACTTAATAACTGTGGCATGAAAGGTTGTACAATGGGGCAAAACTTACTTAACAACTGTCTTGCTTAGCAACAGAAATTTTGGGTTTGATTGTGGTCGTACATCAAGGAATACCTGTAGGCAAACCAGTTTGCTCTGAGGGGAAGCCTGACTAATTAAAAAGTAGTATATAATATAACAAATATCAGATGAAATTAGTGTTAGAGAGATCCTAAGCTCTTCTGTAAAAAAAAAAATATTTTTGGGGTGGAGATGGGAAGACTTCTCTTCTATTTTATCTATGCCCTAGTATTACTATGCCTCATAGTATTTCTATGTTATAGGAGTATATTCCATATGCCATAGTCCAAATTGACATAAAAAAGAGATCTTCTTAAATGATCTGACAGATCACAAGAAACATTAGTCTCAGATCTTACTGAGAGGTCTTATTTTGCTATCATTCGTAGACTTCTTAGTTGGCCTAATTGACACTTCTTCCTTGAATTTGTCTCTTTTCATAGATAGGCTGCAAATTTCAATTGAGTCTGACACAAACTGTAATTTAAAGGAACCTGATACAAAATAGCTGACATATTTTTCTTAAATTAGACAGATGCTGTTCCTCAATAAGTTGCTTCAACTTTTATGGGGGGAAATATATCAGTGTGAAACAGAAACCTACTTGCAATTCTTTGGATCTACATGCCATCTGAAGTCTTATAAATAAGTTTATATTTCTAAACCTAGTTACATATTTCAGCCTGGGAGATCTTCACACGTAGAAGATGCAAACTTCAGATTTTGAAAAGGGCATTAATACCTTGTACTAATTTGTTTGGGAAACTATCGTCAGCTGAATGGGAAATATTTTTCTGCTATAAATATGCACATATTTTTGTCAAATGATCACATGAAGCCAATACAGCTTTATAACCACACATCTGTTAGCATCAGATGTTAAAATGTGGATAAACGTGGACATATATTACTTATGCTTCCATGTAGTTTGCTAAAATATAAAAATAAGAATTGTAAATTACAACATCATTTGACGAAAAATGAGTCTTTTTGCAACCAAAACATTTTCCAAGAGCTGTACATTCCTCTAGTTTTGAAGGCTTTCTGGCTCAATGGATGATTCAATGAACAGATAGCAAAAATATGATTTTTCACTGATGTCCTTCTCTCTTCTGTAGTAATATCCCTGCTATGCCAAAAGATCTCTCAATTCCCTATGGCACACTGTGTATGCGTAGAATAGAGAATCAGCACTACTGCACTACTATTAATCGTCTCATAGTTCCCATCACCAATCTTTTTCCACTTATGACTGTATGACTATAACTTCTTGCTGGCAATCCTTATGATTTATATTGATATATTGACCATCAATTGTGTTGTAAATGTTGTACCTTGATGAACGTATCTTTTCTTTTATGTACACTGAGAGCATATGCACCAAGACAAATTCCTTGGGTGTCCAGTCACACCTGGCCAATAAAATTCTATTCTATTCTATTCTATTCTATTTAGTAAATAGTTTGACAGTGTTGAGGGAATTATTTGTTTAGCAGAGTGATGGCCTTCGGGAAAAAACTGTTCTTGTGTCTAGTTGTTCTGGTGTGCAGTGCTCTATAGCGTCGTTTTGAGGGTAGGAGTTGAAACAGTTTATGTCCAGGATGTGAGGGATCTATAAATATTTTCACGGCCCTCTTCTTGATTCGTGTAGTATACAGGTCCTCAATGGAAGGCAGGTTGGTAGCAATTGTTTTTTTCTGCAGTTCTAATTATCCTCTGAAGTCTGTGTCTTTCTTGTTGGGTATGACACAAGTTTTGCACACCTGGATTGGGGATTTTCTACCATTATTCCTTGAAAATCCTCTCAAGCTCAGTCAGGTTGGATGTAACTGTCGATGGACAGCCATTTTCAGGTCCCACCCGAGATGTTCAATATGATTCAAGTCAGGGCTCTGGCTGGGCGACTCTAGGACATTCCTAGAGTTGTCCTTAAATGATTCCTGTGTGGTCTTGGCTGGGTGTTTAGGATCATTGTCATGTTGGAAAGTGAACATTTGGCCCAGTCTGAGGTTCTGAGTACTGTGGAACAGTAGTTGCGTCATTCACCTTTCCCTCAACCCTGACCAGTCTCCCAGTCTCTGCTGCTGAAAAACACCACCACAGCATGATGCTGCCACAACCAAGCTTCACTGTTGGGATGATATTAGACAGGTTTCCTCCATACACAAGCTTTAGAATTGAGGCCAAAGAGTTCAATCTTGGTTTCATCAGACCAGAGAATCTTGTTTCTCACTGTCTGAGAGTTCTTCAGGTTCTTTTTTGCAAATTCCAAACAGGCTAGCATGTGTTCTGCACAGAGGAGAGGCTTCTGTCTAGCCACTCTGCCATAAAGCCCAGATTGGGGGAGGGCTGCAATGATGATTGTCCTTCTGGAACTCTGTCCCATCTCCACACAGAATCTCTGGAGCTCAGTCAGAGTGAGTCTGGTTTTGTTCACCTCTCTTACTAAGGCTCTTCTCCCTGGATTGCTCAGTTTTACCAGGCAACAAGTTCTTGGAAGAGTCCTGGTTGTGCCAAACTTCTTCCATTTGAGAATTATGGAGGCCACTGTGCTTTTAAGAACCTTCAGTGGAGCAGAAATTTTAATGCAATCTTCCCCAATCCTGTCTCTGAGCTCTGCAAGCAGTTCCTTTGACCTCATGGACTTTTCTCTGCTACAGTATGTCACCTGTGAGGCCTTCTATAGAGAGGTGTGTGTCTTTCTAAATCAATTTAATTTACTACAGGTTGACTCCAATCAAGATGTAGAAACATGTCAGCAACGAACAAGAGAAATGGGAGGCTAAATTTCAAGTGTTGTTACAAAGGGTCTTATGCCAATGCACTCTCACAGGGAGGGACTCCTTAGGGTGCCGTCCGCCAGGCAGTGCCGACTGGCAACACCCAGGGGAAGGGCCTTCTCTGTGGGGGCTCCCACCCTCTGGAATGAACTTCCCCCAGGACTCCGTCAACTTCCCAACCTTCGAACCTTTCGCCGCGAGCTTAAGACACATCTATTTATTTGCGCAGGACTGGACTAGAATCTTAATTTTAAATTTAGTTTTTAACGGGGTTTTATTATTTTAATTATAATTTTAAATTCGGCCTTATTCAATAAGTTTTTTAATTAGTGTTTTATCTTGTATTTGTATTTGTGTTTTTTAATAGGCTGTAAACCGCCCTGAGTCCCTCGGGAGATAGGGCGGTATAAAAATGTGATTAAATAAATAAATATATCAGGTTTTTTTTCCTTTTTATAAATTTACAGATATTTCTAAAATTCTCTTCTCAAAGTTTTCACTTTGTCATTATGAGATACTGAGTATAGATTAATGAGAAAAAAAATGAATTTCAACAACTATAGAATCAGGCTGCAGCATAACAAAATTGACAAAAGTGAAGGGGGTCTGAATACTCAAAGTTTTTTAAATTAAAAAAAAGGAAACTGATTATTTTTCCAGATTATCTCATGTAAATAATATTTTACTGCAAGTCCTCCTATGATCCACCTCCCAACTCCATCAAAACCACTTCTCTGTCTTTTCTTTTTTTATTTCACCTCAAATGGCAATAGTAGATATGGGAGTTAAAATAAATAAGAAGGAAAACAAGAGCTTTTCCTTCTCTCTTTCATCAGTTCCTCTACCGCACTAGCAGAATATTGTCAGAATCCCAAAATATAGGGAACAATGAGAATCGTTATACTAACACAATTTCTCATAACATGCCTCCCCAGGATTCATACATACCATTACAAAATGGCAAGATTCTGTTCCATGCAGGTTTTCCATCAACACCAATCACACAAGTGATAGTAGAAGGCTCAATAATCTTGTAACCTGAATCACACTGATAAGTAATACTTGACCCAAGTTTAAAGTCTGTTCCAATTCTGGTTCCATTCATTATGTTGCCAGGATCAAAACAAGCTTCCCGTGGTTTTTCTAATGAAAGAGATAAAGAGGATTAAGACTCTCTTTAAAATAAAACAGAGGAATCAAATTGAATCAATATAATCCACTCCAGGAATGATAAAGATTACTAACAGTTTACTTAATTCCTATCTCACTTTCATCTAGCTGAGTAAGCTTGTCCATCCATCCACCCATCCATCTTTTTCTTCACTAAATAGATTGGGATTATTAGAATTTAATCTGAAATCACTATTACAACTGCACATAAAGACAATATTGTTTATGAGGATACATTTCAGACAAATTTTCAGTTATGATATGAGGTCTGATATTCCGTTGGTTACCTTTGTCAGCTGAACTAGGTCAGAAACTCGAAGCCTTAATAGTTTTCTTGGATCTATCATATTTTTCAACATCACCAACCATAGCAACCTTTTGAATAACCAATCAGAAAAGGATCTGAAAGCGTTTAATGAGCATAATATTTGCAAGTATTTGCAAGTAATTTTTCCACAGGGAAAAAATAGCTTGCATGTTTAGTTACTCGTAATATTCAGTATACATTTCCTGATAGTTAAGTCCCATTGAACTTGATGGGACTGACTTTTCAGTATATAGTATCAATTTCTATTGTAATAGCAATTACAATTTCATAAATTAAGATGATAAAAATGCCTGAATTATTAAGCATTTATGTTTAGCAGTATCTGTAAAATGGCCACTTTTTAGGGAAATGAAAGCTTCATGATTAAATTAAATACTAACAAAAGTCTTTAAAAACAAAAGACCAAAGGAACCAACCATCTTGCCCAAAAGGGAGGGTCAAATTGTCTATTAAGCAGGGCAGAATAAAAAATAAATAAAACTTTTGAAGTTTACCTTATAAATAATGCTAGTCTGTGAATAAGCAGAGATGTTGCAATGCTATTTGGTATTAGCTTTCAAATGCCTTCCAAAAATATTATTTTATTCTCAGTTCTTAGATTTTCTTGTGAGTTATCTAAATGGTTTCAGCCCAGCCTCCAATGAAACTTGAAAGTAGTTATGGAAAAAACATTAACCAGTTCCAAATTATTATCGAAATAAGTGTAAATGTAATGTAGGAACATTAAACTATGAATAATAATAGAGAGCCCTTTTATATTATTTCTCAATAAGGTGGCTGCAACATATTTGATATAAAACACATTTTTGTAATGTTTGAGACTACTTTATAAAATATATCCAATATAATTAGGATAAAAACAATTTATAAAATCAGTCCAATATAACTAAGGTAATTTTTTTTTCTGAATGTAGTATGCAACCATTTTAATGACGTTATCATTGAACACTATTTTAGAAAGTGCCGTTAATTATATTTGTCTCTATGGGTGATTAGAAATCCAATCCCATATCATTGTTGCTAATTTTGCTATAAATCTACACAAACTTCATTTTCATTGAAACTGGATATAAAATAGATGAACTTCATATTATATAATATGGTAAATATATATATTGTTTTAAATTTACCTTTATAGTCAATGGCAAATCCTGCCATGCCAACTGAAGCATCACTCCGAAATGCCAAGAACAGATTATTGCCATTGCTCTCTATTCTATCTGGGGCCTGGGAACCTTGAAAACTGCCAATCAGAGGGCTGTTAGAATCTCCTCCTTCATAAATATGTAAAAAATCATAACTAGGTTCCATGTTGAAACTGAAATAGAAAACCAAGAAAATAAAATGCCTCTGGATTTGGGGGGAAAGAAAAATATATTTTCCTTTAGCATTTGTATTTATTTCTCACAAAAAAAGATTCCAAACAGCAATGTATGCATGGTAATTTATACTCTATTGATTTCCATGTTTTCTGTTCATCCCTTTTTCTTCTTTATTTTCTACAAGTCAAATTTTGGCATAAACAGTAGTTCTGCTTCTAAGTCTTTCTTCAGTCTTTTCTAGATATAAAAGGAAAAATAGAAACTTGTATCATGGTGGCCTGATAGCTTCTGCCCCTGCTAAGAAGGGGCAGGAAGGAAGAAGTTGGGCGCTAACACTAAATCTTATTTGCCCAACATTGATCAGATATGTCATATGAGAAAAGTGGAACCAGTGGACACCATTTTCTTTAAAATATACACAAATATTTGAAATGCATTTTAAAGAAAATAGTTGTAAATGTTTCCAGGGTATGGTCCTTCATGGATGCAAACCTACTCGTATAGATTAATAGCTAAATGAGATAAAATTTCAAATGCTGTAAGTTATAATTTATTTACGTCCAGATAAAATAATATGAGTTTTTGATGGAGAAGAGCAGATAAATATTTTCCAGAATATTTCTCGTACTTTTAAGCCTTTTATTTTATAGGTAGTGACTTGAGAATACAACTATTTCAATTTTTAAAAAAACTAACTTTGGGGTAGACATAGAGGGTTTACACAGTTAATATATAAAATGCATGCATATCCTAATAAACACTGTAAGTAATGTTTTGGTTTTTGAATTGTTCTTAATATATTGCTGCAACCGTTAGTGATTAACTGGTTGATTTAATGTGGAAGAAGAAAGTCATCATCACTGGGAACTGAAGAGAAGAAAAGTTGCTCCCCTTCAACTGGAAATATTTGAATCATTATTATGGACCTTTTGTTGCCACTTTGTATACGATAAACTAAACGAAAATGTCAGAAACAGTTAAGGTTGATATTTTTATCTTGTTTTTCAATTTTGCACAGGTACTTCTCATTTAATAATCACAACTGGGACTGACATGTTGTTAGGAGAAACAGTCACTAAGTGAAACTGTGACTGTGCTTTTGATCTTTGCTTTACTTTACAGATCTGAGAAATCATAAATGTGAGGATTGGTCATACAGTTACTTTTTCATTGACTTGTAATTGTGAAGGAGGCAGTTGTTAAAGGGCTGCCTTGTAAACTGTCCAGACTCATTCTGAATTGAGTTGCCATATATATATATATATATATATATATATATATATATATATATATATATATATATATATATATATATATATATATATATATATATTGAACAAAATAAATAAATAAACATGAACAATCAATCAAGTGTCCTTTAAAAAAATCTCACTATGAAAGACTCCTTGGCCTAATGAAATAGCAGCATTTTTGCTTCATTTATAAACTCTAAATACTTAGGGGGTGTCTGGAATAACACCCTCAAGAAGATGAGGTTGCTTTGCCTCCACCCCTCTAACAGCTGAAGAAAAAGGAAGCATGTGTCTCAACTCTCCAGCTGACCACAAATGAATAGGCAAATTCTCCTTGGAGAAAAAAGTTCCCATTCGTAATATAATCCAATCCCATTCGTAATTTAATCCAGCTCAAAACCAGGAACATAGATGTAACCCATGTAGTGCCCAAAAGATAGGACTAAGCTGCTAAAATGGCTTTTTACCCACTAGCATGTGGGCTGCCATATTTCACTACAGTCGAAGTTTCTGGATAACCTCCAAATGCAGTTCAAAAGGAGCATATTGCAGTAATCTAGTTTTGAGGTAATGAGGCCATAAGGGATTTTCATCAGGAACTCCCACATCAAAAAGGGCTAACTAAAGTTGGACAGAGTCTGCCCTTGGTACAGCATCCCCTTGGTAATCAAGTCGCATCACACTTGTGTGGTTGAGAAGATTAGCCGGTGACAACACTGTTGCCTGGGGGATGCCCAGTTAGGTGTTCTTGTCACATTCCTAGCTGGAGCTGGAGGAAAGATGAGAGCTCACCCCACCCCATGGCAGCACTCAGATCTTGAACGCTGGTTTGCTAACTTGTAACACAGCA
The DNA here is from genome assembly GCF_028640845.1 of Ahaetulla prasina. Classification (NCBI taxonomy): domain Eukaryota; kingdom Metazoa; phylum Chordata; class Lepidosauria; order Squamata; family Colubridae; genus Ahaetulla; species Ahaetulla prasina. Next base: position 144,685,540 of record NC_080539.1, on the reverse strand, counting down.
TTCTATCCACATGAGCCACCATGCTCCTTTGTAATCAAGTAAAAGTTATGAATTAAACTAAGTTTATATTGAACTTGATTCCTAATGATCGCATCCATACAGTTTTCTAGATAGTGTTCTGATAGCGATTTATCAGTGTAAATTAGACTATTTGTGAAATATTTCATTACAATGTTTTTCACTCTACAAATATATGGTAACTTTTTATTTTTGCAAGATTTTTTTTTTAATCTAGTTTCATAGAAACAACATAAAAAGAGGTAATTAATTTACTTAATTCAGCCTTATAATCACGTACTAGTAAGAAATTCCACTACACAAAACCAGGCTTAGTTTAGAAACTTGAGGAAGTTTACATGAGGTTTCATTCTGGTCATGCAATGACTTGGTTTTTAGAACCTTATTAAAATATTACGTTTTGTATCTGGGAGTTAAGTGGAAAACTAAACTACTCTATTGAATCCTGTTATTGCATTAGCAGTTTCAAATTATGGCAGCTTTCTTCAACATAATTGTTTTTCTTTTCTGACACTATAAGAGATAGGCTACATCTGGCACTTCTATAATTTGATCACAGGAAAAAGGTAGAGACAGGCAGAAACTATATGCCTTCTGATGGACGTAAGACTAGATGGATCCTTTAGTGGCTCATATATTTTTCTCATGTCCTTATTTGTTTTATGTGTCATGAAGCACTGATGTGGATGTAAGGCATAGATAGGCAGCAATTAGCTTCCAAGTCTCATTTTTTCAGCATACCCTTCCCCCGATTATTATTGTTGAACACTCTCAATATACTTTTCCACCATATTAAAATGGGCAACCTCTGAAAATTACAATATTTACGCCCTAAAGTTAGCATGCTAAAACTTAAAAAAAAACATACCCCAAATATTTCTTAAAAACTCAGACCCACATCATTCAGCCCTGCCTATGGCATAATTTTAAAAAGTAATTAGCAAGGCTCATTAATGTATTGTGCGATTTTTGAATGTGACATTTTAAAAGAAAACACAGTTCTTAAAATAATACCTTTTGAATATCAAAGCAATGACAAAATCAGGGTTTACTTTTATTCTCCAATCACATTCCTTCCCTGGAGGATATGGCTGTGGATAGTTTGGTGATAAAATAACACCTGCTGGACCTGTAAGATTTCCACCACATGCAGCTGTCACACAGGAGAGAATAAGAACATAAAAATGATCACATGTCAAAACTGAGGACTGGAAACTGTCAAAATAATTTAGGTTCTTATACATTTTTTTCTGACACCTTATTTTCAAATATTTATCACAACAATTGTAAGTACAATGAAAATCTCTCGTATAAAGAAATGTGTAAGTACAGTATTTATTCTCAGTACGAAAATTCTTCCCTTAGGCATGTAAAGTTCATTTAATAAAGCAGCCCAATAATGAAGTTAGAGCACTCCAGGCATTTCTCTGCCTGACTGAATGGGAGGGGGGGGGAAGCAGAATGGAGAAATATTTGCATCTACCTGACCTTGTGCATATATCTGGAAAAAAGGTCTCTATTCTACTACGTTCAAAAAGAGATGCCGAATTTAGGCTAATTCTCAGCCTTTTCTAAATGTTTGCTGCATTGGACAGCATGGCGGAAAGCAAGGACAGAAGGTGGCCTTTGGATCTGCTGGATTCCAGTCTCTATTCTTCTTTGCAGCTTTACAAGATTAGACTTTCACAAAGTTGGAAAGCACAAATTATATAGTCTTGAAAAAGACGAGAGGCAAGAATTTCCCTTTCCAGGACAGAAAAAGAAGAACCCTGTGCACCTTGGAACATTTCCTCAGCTGCCAAACGATTGCAGTCTGAATTGTCAGAATAAACAGCTAACATAATCTGCAGATTTCTCTCAATTATTCCGTATTTTTCCCTATCTTTCTCTATTCAAATATTTCTATTTGGATCTCCAAGCAACACATGAGAATGTATATTATGATCTGAAGCGATAGAGTAGATCGGTTATGTGAGATTACAAAGAAAAAACCAATATAAAAATATTCAAATCTGTTGGAAAATGATCCTTCAAAGGAAAATGAAAGCAACAGCAATAACTGAAGCATTCCATACACATTATCTAAAACCAGAAGAAAGAGAAAGGGGTTGGCTATGAAGGATCTATTATACCGGTCTGGAAGCAGACCAATTTGGTGTTAATTGGTCTGTTTCTATATGCTGAAATGACAATGCTCAGTCAATTTGGTTAAAGGTAAGAGATGAGTGAGAGATGAGATACTGTATGGGAAGAAGCGATCTTTTGTTGTATTTGACATGGTGAGAAGTTACTAAACTTGTTTATACTTATTATGAAATATACCACTTCACCACTTATAGAGGTGGAAAGGCACTTTGTTATGCATTGCTTTTTCTTTATTTTTTCTCTTCTTTCTTTTCAATTTCTCAATTTTTCCTTTTTTTTCTGAACTTTCTACTTTTTCCGTTTATTTCTTCTATTTTTTTTAGTTTGTATTAGTCTTTGATGTTATAATTATAATCTTTAATAAAATTATGATTAAAAAACAAGGGGGAAATTGCACAGTTCCCTTTCAGGTAAACAATTACATTTTAAATCATGCGCTTAAAATTAGGGTTCTTGTAAACAATAGGAGAGAACTTTTATAATTTTCATTAGAGTAACAATACTAGTCAACCCATCTTGTCATTTTCTTTTTTAAAAAAATGGGTCAAACATAACAACACACTTCCTTTCTAGGTTTTTATTGTAATGAAATCTCAAAACTCTTCTAATATTTTCCAACAAGAGATCATTCTGGATCCAGAAAGATTGTAATTTAAGCTACTAAAATGTTAACTTAAATTGTTATTTTAAAACATCTTCTGGCATCCTAGTTCATATGAGGCCATCTCCAAACCTGGAAATCTAACTCTTGGAATTATCAAAAATTTCATCTTGTCCAGTGCAGCATCAGTTTGACTTCCCACATCGAATTCTTCAGAATTCAAAAATATTTTAAGGCTTCCTAAATACCAGAAAATAAGTCCTCATAGGGAAAAAGAAATAGATAATCTGTTTTTTTCTAAAAAATCACTGAATATGCAGTATCACTGCCTTTTGCTTTATCTTGATTAAATATGGGATGTTGGAGAAAGGAAATAAATATTCAAGGTAGTTCGGTTAGTAGCTTTTTAAGGCAAGAATGTCTCTAATAGTTCTTTAAACTCTTTAAAGTGATAGGCATTTTTGTTTTCTGACCAGAACAATTATGATTTCAGGAAAGGCTGGCAGGGTAGAATCCAGGAATCCTAGGCATGCTAAGTAGGAGTCTAATAGGCAAAAAGAAAACCAGATACATGAATTATGAGAAGCTGGTACATTAATCCAAACAGATATTTAAATGGTGGACAAGATAACTCAAGATAGCATTTCCTAAAATGGTATGAAGAACAGTTTGAATCTGGGGGTGGGGGTAATCACCATAAGTGGTGCAAATTGTTCATAATGGAGCTCAGTTGTACTAACGCACCAGCTGGTTCTACCAAAGACCATATCACCTAAAAAATTGGCTGGGTTTTCTGCAGATGAAGTCAGAGACAATCTATTGTTTCTGCCTATTTCTGATTATTCTAGCATAGGCTTTGTAATGATCATCTACTGGATCTATCAGCTTAGTTACTAAAATGTAGAGCAATTGCTCAAGTTCTCCTTTCAATATTTCAACTCTTTCCTGTCACTACTCCAGGATTCTGAGGCATGGCCTCTATTTATCTAAATGAAATATGAATATTAATTTGCCCTGACAGTCTATATTTTGAGAAGATAATTTGAAAGAAATCTAAACAATACTGTAGTACCGAAACCAGTTATCTATTTCAGAAGTATTATAGGCAATGTACACTCTTATAAACATGGTAAAACCACTCTGGATTAGGATAACAAGAAATGCCTTCAAGGACTACAACTCAATTCTACAAAAATTGCCCATTCCTGAAGATTACATTAAATGCTGCAATGCAGTAGGTGCAGCCTTTATGCATTCATACATATATCATTGTAAGTTAATATTTGAAGCTCTAGGATCTTCTGTTGATCAGCTGGCATATGTCCCAGATTTTGGTAGTGTACTACTATTTGAGGTAGGATGATTGATTGTCAGCTCTCAAGAGCTGCAGGAAAGAACTAGCCTTGATTTTGGTGAGCCAGTCATTAAAAAGAGTAATTGACAAATCCAGGTTTCAATAATGATGAAAATCTTATCTAATTGGGTAATAAAATAACTGTAAGAAAACAACCAGAGAACCAAGAACCCCTCAAATCCAGGTTTTGCTGTCTTCTTAAGCTAAAATTTATATTGTAATCATATGCATACACTAGGAAACTCACATCCAGAATACCCAATGAAAGGAGATTGGGATTTTAAGAACACAAATAAGCCATCTACGAACATGTGGCTTATCAGTATTTACCAGTAATAGAAGTTTATCGCTTCTCATAAAATAAGTTATGAGATTCATAGCCGATGCATGAAATGTATGTATCCTGAATGACCACTGAGAATATCATGAGGGACCATGCTTTAGTTTAACTCAAAAAGTGCCCAACATTTCAGCTCAATACCTATACACGTTGGTGCATCAGGCTGCCAAAAGAATCGATTGTTCAGTTGTACACAAGTAATTTTATCCTGCCCTTCAAGTTGATACCCTGGGTCACACTGGAAGGTGATTGTATCTCCAGGCTCTCTGCTGTCTCCATATCTACTTCCATTCTGTGGGGTCCCAGGATCATTACAAGTAGATGCAACTGATGCTGCAAAGAAATCATGAAACCAAATGTATTAGAGACTCATTTTGAATATTGAAGATTTTGCATTGCATCATACATTTTATCACAACAGCATTAGACACCATTATTTACCTAAGTTTGGAAAGAAAGTTATTAAGTAGGATTGCTTTTCTAGGAAACTGCCTGCTCTAATACATCATATTAGACGATTTTCTTCCAATTATCTCTGTAAGGAAAAGAGATGGAGAGATTGCATGCTGGAAAATAATCTCAGTGTGTTTGAAATAAACACTGAGCAGGCCTAAGAGGTATGGACTGCACTCTGCCATTCTACAAATAACCAAAGCAATAAAGAAAAATCATGCTGCAGAAAGCAAGGTTGTCTGGACACAGCCTTTCTTTGATTTTATTTTTCCCCCCTGAAAAGGTAAATGAAGAACTGTAAATCAAAGCCAGAACATGGAGGAAAAAGTGAAGAGCCAAAACAATTCTCACAACTTTATCAACCATGGTTTAAAAGATAGGAATGTTATATCTAAAATTCCCCAATATTTGGGTTAGACTTTTATCTTATGCCATAAACTATATACTTGGAAAAAATATTTTAAAAAATCATATTGCCCAAAGGCATTCCTATTATTCATTTAACACTGAAGCAAATCATAATGATGGCAAAATGATGACATGTACATAGTGACTTCATCATATACTGCAGGGGTCTCCAACCTTGGTCCCTTTAAGATTTGTGGACTTCAACTCCCAGAGTCCCTCAGCTAGCAAACACTGGGAGTTGAAGTCCACAAGTCTTAAAGGGACCAAGGTTGGAGACCCCTGAGATACTGCATATGCTACACGAAGTACTTGTCTCTCTGTCCTTGTGGTCTGTTGGCAGTGTAGTGTGCTGATGATTTAAATATTACTTGGCTAGACATTTTACAGCTATTTCATACTCTGATTCATTGTTCAAGATGTCAGGGGATTATTTCTATTTTTCTATCTACCAATCTCACCTGCAAAGCTATATGTAGTTTTAGAGTGTTGAGACCTATTCCGTGCATTTCACTCCCTGTGTTTATTAATGCCTAACAGATGGGAGACAAATGACAATTTTGTAATAAAAGTTGTTCAATGGCTATTTAAAACAGATAGAACATCATGCAGAGCATGGCTTCTAGCATTATTTCCAAAATCTTTCCTGGCAATAGCAATAGCAACAAGAATATATTTTCTCCTCTGTAGCAAAATGCAGCACATGCATGTCTGTATGCTGCCTCCTCATCTATAGATCTATGTTTAGGTAAGGAAGTACTGGGCAGATTGTGTATGTGCTGTTCTGGCTCATATAATTGAGACTTAAAATGGAGCAGTCAACATGTTTTGAACCAGTGTCCAAAGTCCTCTTCCATAAGGATAAACTAGGAAACTTTTTCCTCAATATTTTTCTTTGCATTCTTCAGCCAGTTCTAACCCATTTCAAAACAATTTAGCTCCCTTTTATGGGAGTAATGCAGTGCTTTGGCCCCTTTATATAAATGTTTGTTGATAAGGATTTTCACAGTTATTAACCTGGTCTTTTTTTTCTCAGAAATGTTATGATCACCTGCTCTTTGTAAACTAGGATATCATTAACTTGATGAAATTACTATGAGCAACTCTATTATACTAAATTGTAATGCTCAATTTTGCTGATAAGGAGGTACTAATACTAAGTAGACATAATACAATTCATTAGAGTACTACAGCTTGATTCCAATTATTTCTAAAACAAACTATAGGTCCGTGATGGTGAACCTATGGCACGCGTGCCCGAAGTGGCACACAGAGCCATCTTTCCGGGCATGCGAACTGTTGCCCAACTCAACTGCAGCTGTGGCTGAGCATGCATCCCAGCATTTGCAAGTACCTGTGCACAGCGCGCATGCGCAGATGGGTTTGCGCACGTGCATTATGCATGCAAAAGCTGTGTGCATGCACAGATGGTGCAATTGCACACATAGCGCACTGGGGGAGCAGCGCAAAAGCCGTATGCATGCACAGATGGTGCAATTGTGCACCCAGCACATGGGGGAGCCATGCAAAAGCTGTGCATATGTGCAGATGGAGGAGTAGTGCACACCCCATAGCCATGGGGTGGGGTGTTACAAATGTCTATAAATGAAACAAAACCAGATGTAAGTAGTTTTTTTGCGGATCCATTGTAAGTTTGAATGCTTCATTAAGTCGAGGACAACCTGTATATAGCATTACAGCAATAGTGTACAGTAATACTAACAACAATAACCCTGAAATAATCAAAAGAAGCAGCCTAATATTGGTTTACTTGAGCAAAAGACTCAAACTGGGGAACAAACATTATATATTCACTTTTCTGCTTAATCTATGTGCACTTGTACCCATTAGTCAAGGGGAAAAGAAAACCTAACTTCACTTTTTACATCTTCATCCTACCTTCATTCTTTCCTTGCTGAAATTATGCAATCTCTGAAACTCGAACCCAACAAAAATATATATCAGGAGGTGAAAAACATAAACTATTCTTTTGCTGTTAGGTAACCAAAGAAAAGAGGAAAGATTCATACATTTTTACTGTATCCATGTCGGAAGGGCAATGCTGAGAGAACATTCAACACCTGCTGGTGGTATGCTCATAAGCATTCCTGCCAATTTTTTTTTTTAAATATTTTTTTAGCTGGTATCAATACTACTTCCAACAAATACAGGTAGTCATTGACTTATGTCGTTTAACAATTGCTCAGAATTATGATTGCCTTTGAAAAAGGATGTTTTATGGCTATATTGTTTAGTTCCCCTCAATGGTGACTTGACTGCTTTTCGGGTGCTTGGATGACTGGTTGCAACATCTCATGGTCACAGGACTGTAATTTGCGAATTTTTCTGCTGGTTTCCAGTATTTTGCTGGTTTCTGGCATAATACCAACCATTCGAAAGAATGGCTTTGCACTTATAACCATATGATTCTCTGAACAACTTGCATAAAAAGGGTTAGGATATTGTGTCCAGTTATGTGGTTGCCTTAACGTATGACCATCATAATGTATGCTGAAATTGCAGTTCCCAATGCAGTCATAAACCGAGGACCACCAATGGATCTCTTGGTTCAGAAAGTGGCAGTGGGAGAAGACAGTGGAATGTGCAAATCAGCAAAATAAAAGTCTGTCAATAAACCTGCAACAAATTAACTGTAGGAGCTTGAATATTTTAAGACCAGAAATCTTCTGTGGCTAATGGAAATTTAATACCTACCTACACCGAATCAACATTTCCATTCTTTGATAGGTGATATTTAGCCAGTACCTCAGTTTCTAATAAGATTTCTAATAACTAGCTTAAATACATTTAACCCTGCAGAGTAAAGGTCAGGGATGCATGCTGAACTCCATTTTATATCCTTTTAGACATGATTAAATGGTAATTAAGTTTTAATGAAAAGTGTTAGGCTGATAACAATTAACATAATCACACTAGTCAGTTCATGTCCTCGTGGTGTTTTACATGCTGTGCTGAGCAGACAAGACAATGGCTCCTTGATGGGGTCCAAACATTTTGTGATTAGAAGACATTTGCATTTCTCTAGTAAATCTTCTCTGTTTGTGTATTTAATGGCAGACAATAAAGCATAGCAAAACAACTTGTGTATATGTGAATAGGCAGCATAAATATGTCATCATGGAGAACATCAATCTCAGTGTCTATGTGTCTGAGAGTGTGTGTCTGTGAGTACAATCTAGCTTATAGATCTCCTGCCTCCATTAGAAAGCAGAACATGGACACATATGCAGTCCATATGCAGATTAATTTTAATTTTTAAAATTATGTTTTTATTTATTTGTATCCTACCCTTATTTTTATTTACAATTATTATTTACAAATAATTTAAGGCAGCAAACATATCCAACACATCTTCCTCCTCCTATTTTCTCCACAACAACCACCCTGTGAGATGGGCTAGGCTAAGAGAGAATGACTGGCCCAAGGTCACCCAATTGGCTTTCATGGCTAAAGGGGAACCAGAACTCATGGTCTCCTGATTTTTAGGCCAGCACCTTAAGTACTAGCCTAAACTGGCTCTCAATTCCTTATGAAAATTCCTTATAAAGATTTTTTTTAAAAAATCCCCCAAACAAAAACAGCAGTAGCTTATTTTCAAGGAAGATAGACGGGCTGATATGCAGCTGTGAGACCATAATTATTTTTCAGCCCTGAGCCATGTGCTTAATAATTGCTGCTTTGCCCCAGCACTCCACCTTCCTCATTAACCCATCCAACTTTACACAGGCTCCTGCTAAGACATCTAAAACAAAACGAAGGAGGAAATCCAATCAGAAAACTAATGGCAGCATCCCAGAAGTCTGAAATCAACACCACCTACCTTCTGCTTCTAACAATTAATTAAACGATGCATCGTTGCTAAATATTGAAGACAGGATTTGGGTTACCGAATTCAGTAATAATGACAAGAACACGAACAACAAATCATCTCATCATATTTCTTCCAGGACCTCAGGACAATTTGCATAGCGATCTCCCTTTATTCCAGGGGTGTCAAACTCACAGCTTCACAGCAGTGTCATGTGACATAATAGGACTTTTTTCCCCTTCACTAAATTGGGTGTTCACTAAACTGGGTGGGTAAACGCAGGCTGGGAGTTTGACAGCCCTGCTTTATTCTATCTGCACAACAACAATCTGTGAGATAGCAGTTGGGCTAAGAGAGAATTGCTGGACCAAAGTGACCTAGTAGGTTACTGTGATTAAAGGACTTGAGAACACAGGCTATCTGTTAAACACTACATGACACCAACTTCCATACATGATCTGTCCATGAAGAGACACTGACATATTACCACTGCAAAATCTATTTTCAAGGCATATAAAGAAGCAATAGCAAACACACACAACAAGCAAGCAAGAAGTATGTAAGGATAATACAACTTCACCTACTTGAAAACTGGATAGAAAAGCCAGATTTGCTGATAAAGAAGTCACTGTCAAATTGTAAGGTCAGCGAATTGAAAGTGCTGTAAATGTCCTCAGGAAGAGCTGAACCACTCCACTCTTTCAGCAAAATGTTGCTTTCAATGGGACCATCCCAGACTTTGAGGATGTCATGACCCACCTCAGTATCAAAAACAATAAAATGCAGACTGGAAATGAAAAAGGAACATGCAATATAAGTCAGCCTAATAATCACAGATTGGGTTATTTGCTAAAATCGAATCTGGCAGTCCTGGAATTACTTTTTTAGGCATCATATACGACGGATAAAAATTAAATATGTAATCTGTTATATGTCAGAATGTGGACATTGGGGCATGATGCTGATCTCTGTAAACCTGCAATAAATCAGGACAAAGACTATCTTAATAAAAAAAATGTCCACCAGATCCATACTGCTATTAAAAAGTGATCAGTTATTACTATTCTTTTTAAGTGACATGTGCTGTAAAATTTCCAGGAGGTTATGCTTTTATTGAAATAGTCGCAGTTGCTGGCTGTACAGTAGTAACATTTTAGAATTAAAATACAATTTAAACATAATATAATTAATTAAATTAACTAAATAAGTATTAAATACCAAAAATACTAGCTACACTTTAACAATTTATTAACTTTCTAGTAATTTCTAATTTGTATCTTTTCTGTTCGTTTCTGAGAAATTACATCCAAAACTCTTTCTGTGCTTATCTGTTTCTTCTTCAGCTGAAATATGTACACTTTCCTTGCTGTGGAAATGTACTTTATAATGGTTGTAATGTATTGCATAAGAAACCATAACAAGATTATGTCGGTCAACTCTGGCACTGCTTTTTACTTCTAGTGATGCCATTAAAATTAGATTCAGCATTCACACATTCCCTCTTCTCTTTTCTTCCTCAAGTCAGACTCTGGAAGAATATAGTTGCTTAAGTATATAACTTAATCTTATGAATTTCTCTATTGATATAGTGATTTGAAGCACAATCCTAAATTAATTTACTGAATGTGAATTCTATAATTTATAATTTATTTATATTTTCATATTATCTTTTGTATAGGACCTCAAGGTGCCTATGTAGTGCCCCCTCATCCTGTTTCTCCCAAAAACAATAACACTATAAGATGAGTCTGTCTAAGGAGAATGTGACTGATCCACATGTCGGCACATCTCATTCAGCTCCATAATCAGGATTCCACATTGGCTCTATCTAGAACTGTTTACATCAATTATCTTCCCTTAGGTTCATTAATATTCATCTGTATCAATCTATGATTTAGGAAATGTACATTAATCACATATTTTACTCTATCCATAAAACTAAATAATATTTAATTGTTAATATGTTTTAATTTGTTGCAAAATGCATACCTAATTGTTCTCCCAGGGTCTGCTTCTATAATCCAAGTGCAGTGTAGATTGTTGTCATATGGAGCTGGATAACCTGGAGAAAGGATACGACCAGACGTAGCAGCATGAATTCGTCCACCACATTCAGCTGAAAATAAAAGAAGTAATACTTTTTTTAGGGAACAGATTCAGATTTTATCTTATAAAGTATTTGATATTGTAATTATGTATCATAGTCGATTTAACAGTCTCCATATCTCCTCCCAAGATTTTGTGACTATGAAGAGAGAATATGTATGAAACATAAAGACAATCTCGGTGTGAACTTGACTCTTGTGTTTTGAAAAAACTCTTGTGTCCTTGTCTTCTTTAAGGATGTTTTATGAACTTCGCAAGCTAGCTAATAGCCCTGGAATTGCCCTGTGGTTCCCTCATCCCTCATCCAAGTATTAGACAAGTCTGATCTGGCTTAGCTTCTAAGTTCTGACAATTTCTTCTAGATGCTGAATTCGCTGCAAAAGTTGAATCTGGTAGCTTCCTACTATGAAAATTACATGACAGGATTTTGATATACTAATAATATGAGTTCAAAGTTCAAATAATATGAGTTCAATATGAGTTCAAATTGTAAGGAAGCAATTTTTTAATTATAAAAGATGCCACAAGCACGGCTGAAGAGTTCTATCTACTTGCCACTTCTAATTCTTACAACACTACCAGTCAAAGGCTTCTGATGTCTTCCTGTTAAGAACATTTGTTGTGGTTTTCAGGACTCGATTAGAACAAATTAGTATTTGGATAAAAGACCAGGAAATATCAGAACTATATACTAGATGAGAAATTCAACAATAACAACAACAATAAATCAAAACTTCTCAGAAAAAGGCAATAGCAAAAGAATTCCATATTGTTGCCAATAAAATTAATCCGCATATTCAGCATATTACCCCAAGAAAAGGGGGTAATATGTTGAATGGAGATGAAGGACACTTTACTTATTTTTCTTTTTACTCTCAAAGGATTATTACTTGATATTATGTGGGTTTGATAATTGGAATAATTCTGACAATGATGCTAAGTATGGGAGTGGAAGCTCTGGCATAGGAGCTCTTGGAATGTCTTGATATGATGAAAATGGAAAATGTGGATTAAGAGTATTCCATAACATCCAAGTTAATTATAGATATTACTCTGCAGACATGAAGAAACCAACTCATACAAACTTCTAAATCATACCCAATAGATGGCAAATGAAAATTCAATTTTGTATTGTTGCTAAATAAGTTGAACCTTGTAAAAGCATGGTTCAAACTTATGAAAGGCAGATACAGGGAGTCCTCAGTTAATTAGGATCAGAATTTCTGTCACTAAGCAAAGAAGTTGTAAAACACATCATATGACTGTGTTGCTTAGTAATGGCAATCCCAGCAGTTCCCATTGCCATCATTAAGCAAGTTTATTGGGTAATTAAGTGATGATCTCCTCATAATTTTTTCCCGGCTACCAAGAAGCAAACATTCAGTGGGCAAATCAGCAGTGAGTTGCCAGTGCGAAGCAACTTGTGAGCAGGCTGGCAGTCAGGTAAGAGGATGTGCAAGGGCATATGAGTATCTAGCACAGTGCGAGCAAAGGGAGGCTTGGTGTGATATCTGTGGAGGAGGGGAGGGCATACAAGAGCGTGATAGCCTGGTATGGTGTGTCAAATCTTGGGTGGCTAGTGAGGGGTAAGAGAGGGAGAGCGAAGGTGTGCAATGGACTGTTATGGCATGGCACAAGTAGAACTAGGCTTATGGTAGCTGCTACCAGGTGTAGAAGACTTAACTGAGCTATTTGTGACTTTTCCTGCTGGCTTGCCCTTTGACTTGTGGGAGCCTCCAGGGAAGGTCACAAATGGCAACCATTTGACCATGAGACTCTGCAACCCTCATAAGTGCAAGCTGATTGCCAAGCACCCAAATCTCAATTACATAACTGTAGGGATGGTGGGATGGCTGCAACTTTGAGGACCAGTTGCATGTACCATTCATTCAGCTCTGTCATAACTTCAAATGGTTGCTGTACAGGTGACTGTTAACTGAGTACTACCTGTAATGATATTCATTGAGGTTAGAAGCCTTCCTCTAGTTATTGAGCAAACTTTCTGAAATAGATCTAGATGCAATGATGCAATAGAAGATGGAAAGTTGCTATCAGGAGGACACTTTTAGGTGCAGATTGTTGAACAAAACATAAATTATGATGACAAATAAACTGGTTAAAATCAGAATATGAAATCTAGTAGATATTCTGGGAAGATTGGATTTAGATGTATAATCAAAAGATCAACATAGGAAACAGATGCATTGTATTTAATTTAAGCAAAAGAGACTTTGGAATATTCCTACAATTTCAAACATGAAAGATCAAAGTGAGTTTCAAAACAAACTATTATGAAAGTCAAAGCAAAATATTAGATAAAAGCCTTGGGCAACAACAAAAGCATAGAATAATTGAATGCAATCTTTCATAATACAGCAGGAAAGGATTAAAAAAGGTATCTCAATCAAGAATATCACATACTATATAGGAAAATAATAAGAAAAGAAAGTAAGAGTTCTTTTTAAGATAAAAAAGGTTGTGATACTTAACATAATCACAGAAAAAAATACAACAAAGATAACTTAAAGGAAAATTTTACAGTGAAGATTTTTACAAAAGATATCATAGAATGGATGTCCTGGAGAAAATTCATTCTGTGGTCATTAAGAGCTGATGCCATCTTAATGGCACATAATTAATCAACTATAAAATAAAAAATACATTTGTGGAAAGAAAATATTTTGAGGAACGTATTCCACTAGGGAGTGAGGTACAAAGATACAACAACCAATAGATTGGAAAGCACTTGCTACAGGTGAAATACTCATGAAACTGTATAAACAAAGTATCAGAATGCTAACAACTATCCGTCAAGATATACAGACTTAAAGCCTGTAAATATTAGAAAAGACTGGTATGTTATACTGAAGAAGAAGGCTGCAAGAGAATATAGAAATTCTCTTGCAGCATCTAATTCCTCAGAAAAAAAACCAGAATTTTGCTTAAGTTCTTATAAAGAAGACTGGAGCCATACATGAAAAAATAAACAAGCAGATTCAGAAAAGGAAGGGTATCATAAAACCAAATAGTAAGTATTATAAAGTAAGATAAAATTAATAGCATAGTATAGTACAGCGTGCTTTATTTCTTCCATTTAATTATTTCCAATTCTTTAAGACTGCCTGGACAAATCTCTGCATTCTTCACAAGATTTTTCAAAAGTGGTTTGCCATTGTTTCCTTCCTAGGGTTGAGAGAAAGCAACTGGCCCAAGGTCATCCAGCTGGCTACGGCAGGACTAGAACTCATAATTTTCCAGTTTTTAATCTGAAGCCATAACCACTACATCAAGCTGGCTTTCAGCATGAGGTTTATCTTCACTTAATTTGCCAAAACAAGCCGTTCTATTGTGTAGATCATCCCATAATATGGAATATATTAATAGTCATGCCTATATATTTCATAATTCTTCTGAAGAATGTTTACAATGAACAATTTGGAATAGTGTTTCCAAGTAGGAAAAGGATGATAAATATTTGTATTTTCTCTAAATCTGTTTAAATTATATAACAATTATATTAAAACAAATGTAAGATTCAAGCAATGATAGCTGAAATTAAATCAGAAGGCTAAATCACAACAACTTTAGTTTCAGTCAACATCATTTTGTAAGCCAAAAATAAGAATCACTCGTTGTTAAAGTTAAAATATATTTTTTTAAAAACCTAGCTAGTAAAAACTAACAAGGTAAAGGTAATACTAGACATAAACTTATAACACTTGGCAAAAAATGAGGATCCTATTATTTTGAATTGAATACTAAAGTTAGACTGATTAATCCTAAAGAAGAAAATAATAATCATGTTCAACAGCCTTATGAATGGCAAGATTATTTTCATGACAATAAAGATCAGAATAGTTTAAGATAATGGATATTTTTCATGGTAATGTATGGGTAGGAAGGGTAGACACTGATAAAGAATGAGAAAAGATAAATGCCTTCAAATATGGATTTGGAGTTAAGTTATTAAGAATACCACAGACTGCAAGAAGAACTGGTAATTCATCCTGGATCAAATAAAGATTCACTGCTCCCTTGAGGCAATAATCAGACAGCAGAAACTCACACACTTTAGATTTGTGATGAGAATGAATAATAAACTAGAAAAAATTGACTATGCTTGGCAAGATTGAGGGAAAGAGAAGTAGACGAAGGCAATTGATAAGTGAGATGGATGAGATCAAACAAATTACAGGACTGTCCTTGGAAGAGCTACAAGTTGTTAATGGAGACAAGTCAAAATGGTGAGAAATTGTCCATGTAGTTACCAAGATGACTCTGACTTGACAGCACCTAATCAACTTAGACTTTCTCATTAAACTTTGCTTGCAGACTCCTCTTTACTCTTGCTATTTGCTAGTCATGTTTATTTAGAAATAACTATACTTATTATACTTATGCAGGAGCATGTGTATAAAAATACTGCTTTAAAGCTGTATAGATTTCAGTCAAATTAATGCCTTTAAAAACAACAATGGCTAAAAAAGAAAGCCTGGGGCCTTCCTTGATCCAGAACTGATATTAAATAGCCACATAACAACACTGGCAAAGAAAGTTTTTCATCAAATTTGGCTAATTAGGTACATTCCTATCTGGAAGAAAGGGACCTGGATTTGGTGAAACATACCTTGATAATATCATTTTTTTAAAAAATGCATTTGGTCCAAAATGCCGCAGAAGGATTGGCAAGCTGCACCTTATAATCATTATGTTGTGATACCTACAATGGTAGCCAACTGTTTTCCAAGCCCAATTTACTCAAGTATTCAATTTGATATATAAAGTCTATATGGCTTAAGCTCAGTGGTGGGATTCAGCCAGTTCGCACCACTTTGGGAAAACCGGTTGTTAACTTTCTGAACAGTTTGGCAAACTGGTTGTTGGAAGAAATCATTAGGGCAGAGAACCGGATGTTAAATTACTTGAATCCCACCACTGCTTAAGCTCAAATATTTACACCTCAGCCTTATATGTAAAATGTGGCTCCTTCTGTAGATCCTGCTATGAATCTATCAGACATGAACTTGATTCTGGATAAGGTCCATATTGTAAAATAGATTTTTGTTAGAGTTCATATTGGCTCTTTCCTTATTAGTTTTAAAGAAGGTTTAAAATTTACCTTTCTAATGTAATCTGAGTATAGACACTGACTGTACATGTATTTTTTCTCCAGTTCTTTCCCTTATCTCCTCTCAACTCCAGGCCAACTGCTTTTCTGTCAGAGGCTCTATAGCTATAATTACAAATACATATACATATACATATACATATACACATACATATATACATGTGTATGTATATATGTATATGTAAGCATATTTATACAAGTATGAAGGGAGAGAGAGGGGACGGGAGGGAGAGGGGGAGAGAGAGAGAGAAAGAATGAGAGAGAGAAAAGTGGTAAATCCCAAAATCACAAATTAGTGAAGTTGTTCCCACTGTAATAAATACAGCTGGAAGATATTCCTTAATAGCTCAGCTTCTTTTTGCCTTTTTTTAATGGACAGGTATGCACATTTTCAAACAGCATTATTCCACAGCCACTATGTTTTTCATTTTTTGGAAATGCATATGATATCAAAGCCATCTTTTAAATAAAAAGAAGTCAGAGTTTTTATTTTGATTCTAGGCCAGCTTTTCATATATATTTTTTAAGTTATAAGAATTAACTTAAAAAGAAGTGAAGTCCAATGGAGCAGAGAACTTGGAAAGCACCAAGGGAGCTGATTGCTGGCACACTGGTGACCATAAACATTAAGTTATACATTCCTGCAGTAAAGCAGAAAAAGTTAAAACTCCATTTGTATTCCCACAAAAGGTAACCTGATTTATTTCTAAAAAATCTGATAGACTTCAAAAATAATAGTTTCTTTCTTAATAGATATTAATTTAATCTGGAATAGGAAACAGTATCTTTTTTTTTCTTTTTGCTTTTTTTAAATGGCCTTCTATATTCAACTATATACTCAGTCTACGAACAATGGTAAAATGGTTTTGGTAATGCATATATCAAAACTATATATGAGATTCTACTTCTACAACACTTGTGAAAGTATTTTCATAGACGTTATGTCTTGACTATGAGCAATTTGCATGAGCATATTTATGACTTTTATAACTTACATAATTTCACGGGTTTTTCTTCTTGTACTACTTGTTCTTACTGTAATGAGAATATGATTTGTTTTTTCTGCTAATATACAGATAATATACATATAGATAAAATGGTATTGTTAAAGAATAAATTTATTATTCTTTGCAAAAAGAAAAAAGAAAGAAAGAAACTTTGTATGGCCAAAGGGAATCTGGACAATCCAGAACAACACTATTTTCATGCTGTGCTAACAAGTAACATAAAACAAAAATCCTGTACATTGGAATTAAACCTAATAAGTAATCAGACCATCTTCTCCATGACATAATATTTACACATATGAGAAAAACTCAGATCCAACATAAGCTGCACCAATTGCAGAACCATAGAACAGATCGGTTGGAAAGGAACTTACAAATCTAACTACCTAGTCCAGTGATGGCAAACCTTTTTGGCACTGAATGCCCAATGCGTGTGCCCACACCCATAATGCAATGTGTGTGCACCCCCATGGGTGCCCCTTGTGCATTTGTGGGCACCCCCGTGCATGCATGGTGGAGCTGAGCTGGAGCAATGGCTCGTGTGTCCGCAGAGAGGGCTCTGTGTGCCACCTGTGGCCTGCGTGCCATAGGTTTGCCATCACGGCCCTAGTCCATGCAGCAATTACTACACAATTCAGTTTGTCTTTAAATAGAGAAGGAATCTACTACCTCTCAAAACAGTCTGTTCCATTAGGAAAGATTTACAGACGTTCCACCAAAATCCATTTATCTTTATTTTGAACCCATTGCTCCCCCCTCCACAGTCTTCAGGAGTAACTGTAAACAATTCTACTCAATATTCTTTGCCACAGTTTTCTGATACTTAAAGATGGGTATCCTATCTTCATAATCTTCTCTTCTCTGGGCTAAACATATCCACTGCTTTCAATTGTTTCTCATACAGTTTTCATCTTTGTTGTTTTAGGTGCCCTTATCAATCTTAGCTTCTTTTCTGCATCAGTTTTTTTTACCTTTCTTCCTGCAGATATTATGTACTTACTGATACAACTCTCTGATGATTATATCCAACTTCTGCCTTCTCTATTGGTGACTTTTAACTCTTAGCTCAATCAAAAACTCACTTTACATTTACCGATATTTTCTAAACCACTTCCTATTTGGTGTGTGATTGTTCTTTCAGTATCTTATCTTTGAGAAGCTCCCAAATCTCCTGTGCTTTGTCTTCAGGATTATGGCCGTAAAATCTGTCCTAGGCTTACTGAAAATGGTTCCCTTAAAATCTAGGGCACATGTAAATTGTACTCCAATTTCTCTTTCTCTTTCTGCAGTGATTTTGAATCCCAATAATACATAGTTACTTCTTCCCAAAGTTTCCATTGCTTTTATCTCTTCAGCCAGATTTTCTTTGTTGTTTAGAAACAGTTACAGGAGTTCTGATTCCCTTGCCTTTTTCTTAACTTTCTAGAAAATGACTCAGCAAAATCACTAAGGAATTATGGGGACCCAATTTCCTATTTTTACTCTTCTCCCATAAAAGTCTGATTCAGAGGGACTTGATATTCTATAGTAGATACCCAGAATAATATTGTTGCTGGTTTCCTTTTTTAATTTTATGTATTTATTTATTTTTCACACTTAACCACCCATCTTCCTCAGAGAAGAACTCTTAACTAAACTCTTACGCTCAAATTCTTGGATATCAATAGAGATTTCCACTTTTCCCCCCAAATATAATGCAAGTCTCCTTTATCTGACTTATTCTTTTTGAATAACTATTGGATTTCAATTCTTCATTCCACTCATAAATTTTTCCAACCAAGATTCAGTCATGCCTATTAAATTATATATGTCCTCCTCTACTTTCTGTTTCTTT
The DNA here is from genome assembly GCF_028640845.1 of Ahaetulla prasina. Lineage (NCBI taxonomy): Eukaryota > Metazoa > Chordata > Lepidosauria > Squamata > Colubridae > Ahaetulla > Ahaetulla prasina. The sequence goes on along the minus strand of NC_080539.1, from coordinate 144,666,320 downwards.
CTCAATCTCTAAGTGCTTGGAGAGGTATTGAATCGTTAGATCACATCTTGAGTTATTTCTTCCTGTATGCATGTACTTAAATTTTGATTCCTCCATTTCTGCATATTCCTCCCAATCTCAATCCCAATATATAGAGGTCAGATCAAACATTCAGAAATTTGAAAACTCCCCTTTAAAGTTAGGAAAGTAAAAGAGGCTCAAATTAGTCTTTATGCACTCACCTAATTTTCTACCAACAGTACACAGATTGGTAGTCATGTATTGTACTAAGCAATGCTTTAACTAGGTTTATTTAAAAAATTGATTTCATTCAAGTCCCAGATAATAGTTTCTAAATATCACTGGCTGGATTTATGCAACATACTAAGCCAGTATCAAACAACTTGTCTGGCTAAATTGTTGTGGGTCCTCAGGCACTGTTTTTGTGCCAAACTACTTTGAGTTTCAAAAAATTAAAAGGATGAAAGACTAAAATAATTCCAGTTAATGAATTTAGATCAGGACAAATTAGGATCTTGTAGAGTTCAGGATTACAGAAAATTTTCTATGGTGACTATCTGTTCTACCTTATAAATGAGATCCTTACCTTTCAGGGGAATTGCCAGTAAACTTCTAAATTAAGCTTAGGGACTTGTAAAAGTCAATGTCAAATGAAAGGTGTGATAAAAAATGATGGGTTTTCTTACACTTCTCTGATAATTTCCCATTCTATAAGTATTATTATAGCCAAGCATTAGTACCAAGAAAAGAAATGTTTTATGTAGTTGAAAGTTACATTGCCTTACACAATGTAAGCCGCCCTGAGTCTTCGGAGAAGGGCGGGATATAAATGTAAATAAATAAATAAAAAAGTGTTGGGTAGAAGTAGCTTGTGTTCTTGAAATTTTTTCTCAGTATGTAGGGATTCTTGCTTATAGAAAACATAAGTAGTTTTAATGTGTGAAATTTGAACAAAAACTTTGGATAAAAAATTGTCAGTTGAATATATACATCTTTAAATCTTACTTCATTTTATAAGGTTAAGTTCACGCTAAATAACAAATCAGTTAAGACACAGCTTTCTACCATGAAATTCAAGCTATTGAGATAAAGTATGAGTGAATTTCAAGAAATGACAAAGGAGATTCAATAAAACCAACAGAATTGTTATGAAATAGTTCACACATCTCTAATTTCAGTATGGATACCAAAACAAATTAAATAAATTGAGACAAATTATATGCTATTTCAAATATTATGAAAACTGCAATACTGATCCATAAACAAGAGCCAAATTTATATTGTGAATTTTCATTATTACCTACCTATACAAGTAGGTAAGGGCTTGTCCCAAACTCTTCGATCGCCACTTAAACAGGTAATAATATTACTACCATGCATTGTGTAGCCTGGATTACAACTGTATAAAACCACTGTTTCTGTATAATGCCCTTCATCGCGGATTCTGTAGCCATAGTTTGGTGTTCCAGGATCTTCACATTTCACTAAATCAAAGCCTGTCAAGGGGAAAAAAACAATAGAAATTCTCTTTACATATTGAGTTTATACATTTGCTCAGTTTTGTTTGCTACAAACAACTAAGCAGATTTTCTAATACATTTAGGTAATTATGAAGCTGCTAAAAAAAAAAAGGAAACAGGTAACAAACATCAACATTTTTAGATACGGAACTATATTCTAGCTTCTGTTATGGTGCAATTTTTAATGCTTGTTGCTTTTTTAATAGTGGCAGGACTAAATACCAAAAAACTAAAATGAAAATATTGATGTAAATTTTGTATTTCTCCTCAACTTGATGGCTATTTCCCCCCCCCAAACTATTATAAAAAGAGAAGACAACATCAAAACTCATGTCTGGTTATAAGATTCTGATATCTACCTTAGATGAAAAAAATGAAGAATAGGTGTATCATTCTACAATCCAGTGTCTATATTTTCCTGGCTTCCCACCAGGGTTGAAATCTAAACATTTTCCCAGCTGGTTCTGTGGGCGTGCCTTAATTGGTGGGCATGGCTTGGTGGTCAGATGACCTGGCGGGCATGGCTTGGTGGTCAGGTGATTGAATGGGCATGGCCAATAATAATAAATAATAAAAATAATAAACAAAGTATACAAAACTTGGGAGCGCACCTGTCTACCTTCTTTAAAAATAGAGGCACCGGTCTACTAGCCGCTTACAGCGCTGATCAGCTGTAGTGCGGCCCTTTGAAACACTGCAACAGTCATTTAAGGCGGTTTGCAGCTATATCATCACTGAGAGCTTCAGGGACAAAGAAGAGGAACAGCGAGGCGTGGGCGGTGGGGGGAGGAGGGATTTTTGCTGCCGGTTCTCCGAACTACCCGTCCCCATCACTACTGGATCGCACAATCTGGTCCAAACTGGGAGCATTTCATCCCTGCTTCCCACACTTCAATTAAATTTTAAGAAAAGACATAATGAGAGAACTCATCTCATGGAGTTTTTTTTTAGATAAGGATCATGGATAGCCAGGCAGATTATAGAGTGACAGAGGATGTGTAGCAATAAATAAAACATATGTAAACATTACTATCATTTTTCATCAAACTTGAAGCTCATGCATGTAGGAATACTAGTTTTAAAGGTAGTATAAGTGTTAAGTTCTGGAAGTAACGAGGCTGGAGACCAGGGTAGTGACAACAGCTCTTTAATATAGGGTGAACCCAGCAACAGGCTGGGGAAAAACCTCTCCTTTTATACAGTTCTACTGGTGGCTTCGTCCAATCAGCAACGTGCTGATTTCCCGCTCAAATATTTAAAGGTACAGACAAGAATACATAACACTCCTCCCCTCCCAGAAAACACTTTGCCTCTATTTACATTTTATTTACATGTTATTTTTCGACGTAGTCACGCAAATAACCTGGGCGTCTCCTAGTTCTTTCAGACCTGCGCGGTTCAGTTCTGGGTTGTGTTTTGAGCTGTTCGGAGGGTCTGTTTTCTCCTCCCAGCTCTTTCTCTAGGCCATCGGGCCCTGGATTATTTGCAGATTCTTTTTCTTGGCCATCCGGCCCTGGATTACTTTTGTAATTTTCCCTGTCGTTTCCCTCGGGAACCTGATGGCGTCGCTGGACCTCCGGGACCTCAGCTAAGTCTTGCGCCTCCCCCGGGTCATGGTCAGCTGTGGGTTCAAATAAGGAGGGGTCATAATTTGTTTCCTGTGGCTTAATTTGTTCAGTTATTCGTCTCCTTATCTGATCTATGTGACGCCTCCATACTCTGTTATCTTGTAATTCGACCAAGTACGACTTTGGGCCAGTTGTTTTTATTATTTGCCCCGCGAGCCAACTTGGGCCGTCCCCGTAGTTGCGGGCCCACACTCGGTCGCCTATGTCCAATTCCCTTGTTTTGTCTATTTCCCCCTTGTAACCCTCTGGTGTGTAATGGGGACTCAAGCGGTCAAGTGGGCACCGGAGTTTCCGTCCCATCAGTAATTCAGCTGGGCTTCTGCCGGTAGCCGTGCTTGGGGTTCTGTGCTGAACGGCCAGAAAGAAGTCTATCTTTGTTTGCCAGTCCCCTGGTTTGAGCCTGGACAATGCCTCCTTAGCGCTCCGGACGGAACGCTCTGCAAGGCCATTCGACGCAGGGTGGAAAGGCGCAGAGAGGGCATGTCGGATGCCCTCCTCTGCCAAGTATTCTTCGAACTGGGCTGCCGTGAATTGCGGCCCGTTGTCGGACACCAGAGTGTCAGGCAACCCGTGGGTTACGAATAAGTGGCGCAGGGCTGCGATTACTGCCTCGGCCGTAGTGGATTTCATGAGTATGATCTCTAACCATTTAGAGAATGCGTCGACAACCACTAGGAAAGTTTGGCCATGGAAAGGGCCAGCAAAATCAATGTGTATTCTTGACCAGGGCCCTTGGGGTTTTTCCCATTCCCTGACTGGGGCCGTTGGAGGTAGGGGTCTGGACTCTTGGCAAGCCTGGCATTTCCCTACCCTCTCAGCAATCTCTGAATCCATGAGTGGCCACCACACATAGCTTCTTGCTAGCCCCTTCATTCGGACGATCCCTGGGTGGCCCTCGTGGAGGAGGTCCAGTACCTTTTCCCTTAATTTATCGGGGATTACCACCCGATCACCCCATAACAGGCACCCCCCTTGAGCCGAGAGCTCATCCCTTTTTTTAACAAACTCCTTAAAGCGTTCGCCCGGCGCAGCGGGCCACCCTCTTTGTACCCAACCGAGTACAGTCCTTAACATAATGTCCCGGTATGATGCCCGAGCCACTTCCTTAGACGTGACTGGGCCAGAGTCCAAGGAGTCAATAAGCAGGATAGGCGTCCCCGGCGTGGGGTCTTCGATGGCCCCTGGCAGTGGGCATCTGCTTAACGCGTCTGCATGCCCCACTTCTTTCCCTGGCCGATGATGCAGCTTGTACGAATAAGCGGCTAAGAAAATAGTCCATCGGGTCAAGCGTGGCGAAAGTGCCACAGGCGTTGGGCGGTCGCCAGCCAGTATCCCTAGTAGCGGTCTGTGGTCAGTCACGATTTCAAAATCCCGCCCAAAGACATATTCGTGGAATTTTTTAACCCCTGACACAATGGCTAGTGCTTCTTTATCTAATTGGCTGTAATTCCTCTCTGGGGAGGACATTGTTCTAGAGTAAAAAGCTATAGGGGCTTCTGTGCCATTTGGAAGTCTATGGCTGAGTACAGCCCCCACCCCATAAGGGGAGGCATCGCAAACCAGCACTAGGGGCAATGAGTTGTGATATTGGATGAGCAGGCTATTACTTGAGAGCAGGTTCTTTACTGCTTCAAAAGCCCTATTTTCCGACTTTCCCCAAGACCAAACAGTATTTTTTCCTAAAAGTCTATGCAGCGGTTCGGCAACGGTCGCTTTGTTCTTTAAAAAGACCGCGTAAAAATTCACTAACCCCAGGAATGCCTGCAGCTCTGCTTTGTTTTTGGGCGCTGGAGCCTCTCTAATTGCCTTGACCTTGCTCTCAGTAGGGTGAATTCCTTTCTTGTCTATCCGGTAGCCCAAGAATTCGACGGATTCGACCCCTATCTGGCATTTGTTTACCTTGACTTTTAATCCGGCTGTCCGGAAAATGCCCAAAACCTTTCTTAAACGCTCCCCCAATTCCTCTATGTTTTCCCCTGAAATTAGGACATCATCGAAGTAGGGAACTACCCCTGGGAGCCCCTGCAGAAGACGTTCCATTAGGTTTTGGAACAGCCCTGGTGCCACACTCACCCCAAATTGCAATCGAGTGCACTTGAAGGCCCCCCTGTGCGTTACAATCGTTTGGGCTTCGGCTGTGCGGGCGTCTACGGGCAGTTGTTGGTAGGCTTGGGCCAAGTCTAACTTTGCAAAGACTTGCCCTCGCCCCAAAGAGTGCAGTAAGTGTTGCACCACGGGAACCGGGTAAGCGCTTTTCTGTAAGGCTTTGTTAAGCGTCGCCTTGTAGTCAGCGCAAATTCTAATTGACCCGTCTGGTTTTATTGGGGTGACGATTGGCGTCTCCCACTTTGCGTGATCGACTGGCACCAAAATCCCCTGATTTATGAGCTTATCTAGCTCCTTATCGATTTTGGTTTTAGGGCAAAGGGACTCTCCTCGCCTTAAGCCTAATGGGAGCTACCTGGGGGTCTAAGTTGAAGGAAATAGGGGTCCCCTTGTACTTGCCCAGGCAGTCCTTGAAGACATCTTCGAACTCGTTAAAGAGAATGTCTTTCAGGTTACAGTCACTTCTGTAGATGCCAGTCACTCCCATGCCCAGGGCACGAAACCAGTCTAGTCCCAACAGACTGGGCAGGGTCCCTTCAACGATCGTGATGGGCAGGGTCTTCTTATGTGGTCCGTACTCGACTCGGACGGAGGTGGTCCCTCGAACAGGGATGCGATTCCCCTGGTAGTCATGGATTCGCAGCCGTTGTGCTTGCAGGTGGCGCTTCGCGACTGACGGCAGTGACTTCGCCAAAGTGTCCCAGGACATGATGGTGATCGCTGATCCCGTGTCTACTTCGAGCCGGCACCGTACTCCCTCTATTTTTGGTCTGGTGAAGATCTTCTTCTCCACTCGGGTCGAGGCGCGGCCTATGACCACAGTCGTTTGGTTTGAATCCGCGCCTTTTTTGTTTGAGCCAATCGCGGGTCGCCTTGCCGATTCCCCGCTCTGATTGGCCGATTTGAATTTTCGGCGGGAAGGTTGGGCCGCTCGACAAACTTGAGCTAGGTGCCCCTTCTTTCCGCACCGCCGACATGTCGCGTCCTTAAATTTGCAGCGTTGGCGCTGGTGTTGACCACCGCAGCTTCCGCACTCGTCTCGGTCCCCTTTGTCGCGTTTCTCGGTTCTGCAGACCCCTTCCTCATCTTCACCGTCGGATTCGGTCTGAACCTCCTCCTGGTGCACTGGGGTTGTCTTCGCGCTTGCCTTAAGTGGGACCGGCTTTTGCAGTGTCTCCGCCGCTTGGGTGGACATTTCATGTGCTCTGGCTTCGTCCAGAGCGTTGGCCAGCGTCAGGTTGCTCTTTGCTAGCAGCCGTCGCCGCAAACGGATGTCTCGGACCCCTCGGATGAGTTGCTCGAGGAGCACCTCGTCTAGGTCGCGGTATCCGCAGTCCTTGGACGCTTTTCTTAGGGCGGCCATGTAGTCACCGATGGATTCGCCCTCCATCTGCCTTCGCTCTCCGAATTCAAACCGCCTCACGTATTTGGACGGCGTTGGCGCGAAGTGGTTCCTTAGTAAAGTCTGTAGAGTTGGCCACGACACCGATTGTAGCGGCGTTGGCTCTGCCAGGGCTTCCGCGATATCAATGACCTCCGGACCGCAGTGACTTAAGAAATAAGCCCTTTTCCGGTTATCTGGAACTCCTTGCAGTTCGTTGGCTTCTAGAAAGCTTTCGAAACGGGTCATATACGTTCCCCATTTCTCTTTAGCCGGGTCAAACGGTGCGGGCGGAGTGTAACTGGCCATCTCCGCTTTTCTGCCCTGTGTTTGCTGGGTTCGGGTCTATCGTGCTTCAGCTCGGTTCTGGTTCTCCTTAGCCTCGAGATCCCATCCTCGTCGCCAGTGTTAAGTTCTGGAAGTAACGAGGCTGGAGACCAGGGTAGTGACAACAGCTCTTTAATATAGGGTGAACCCAGCAACAGGCTGGGGAAAAACCTCTCCTTTTATACAGTTCTACTGGTGGCTTCGTCCAATCAGCAACGTGCTGATTTCCCGCTCAAATATTTAAAGGTACAGACAAGACTACATAACAATAAGCACATCAAATTTGATAGTCTATATTGTGTGTTTGTATGTGTGCATATATACATACACTCCAGTGGTGGGTTTCAAATTTGTTTTCTACTTCTTAAAGTGGGTTCTGTGGGCGTGGCTTGGTGGGCATGGCAGGGGAAGGATACTGTAAAATCTCCATTTTCACCCCAATCCAGGGGAAGGTTACTGCAAAATCCCAATTTCCTCCCGATCAGCTGGGACTCAGGAGGCAGAGAATAAATGGAGGCAGGACCAGTCAGAATTTTTACTAGTGGTTTTTTGAACTACTCAAAATTTCTGCTATCGGTTCTCCAGAACTGGTCAAATCCTGCTGAAACTCACCTCTGATACACTCATATACATACACATGCATGCATGAGTGCATTGATGATAGTTTGGTCCAGTGGTTAAGATACCAGGTTAGAAACAAGGAAACTGAGAGTTCTAGTCTTGCCTTAGGCATGAAAGCTGACTGGATGACTTTGGGCCAGTCACTCTCCCTCAGCAGGATTGTTATGGGAAAAATAAGAAAAGGAAAGAGTATTGGGTATGTTTGCCATCTTGAATTATTTCTGAAAATAATGAAGGCAGGATAAAAAACTAATTTAAAAAAAATCTGACTAGAAAGAATACAAATGAATTTTGTTATCTTCTTAGCATGGAAGGAGACAAAATTGGTGATGTGACATCCAGTTCTATCCAAGAAACCTTTTCTTTTCATTATTTTATGGTTGGGTGGCACTTTCGATGTTATTTTTGTTCAGTAGTGCTTTCTTTTAATCCACAGGTATAGAAAAATACAGATAGAAAGTACAAATATTAAAGATCTCCTCTCCTATCAATTGTGTAGGATGATCAATGCTCTTTGAAGTAACCCTTTTGTAGGAAGGATATCAATAAGAGAAGTGTCTCTTCAGATGCCTGTGTGTGTGTGTGTGTGTGTGTGTGTGTGTGTGTGTGTGTGTTATAAAAAAGCAACATCTTTTAATAATGTGAAAAGGGGTCTTTCTCAAAGAACTGTGCTGTTTTGCATAGTGCTGCAATAAAAAGGGATACATATCCAAACTGAGAGGTGGAGGGAAGATTATAAATATCAGCAGTAGTTCCCTGGCAAAAAATTGTTTTCTCTAATTTCAGTTTATTCCCCCCCCTTCCCTGTGAAACTCATAAGACCTAATTCAAACATCTTAAAAATTCCAAATGAACGATCAACATACAATGGGATGGAGGTGGAAGAATGTAAAAAAAAATAAAAAATACTTGTGTTGTTGTTTTTTCTCATGCAACTTCTGCAGGCAATTCTACAATTTTATGGTCTTTCTGGGACGGCTTAAAGCTGATAGGATATTGCCATCACATGGCAAATCTGGAGACAGATCTTATTTTAGAAGGCGTATTCTGCTATTAAGTAATTTTTCCCTCCTGCCATTCTTTTTCTTTTATATAGAAATGAGAAAAGGGATAGGCCAGGGACCATGCCAAAACCAGCAATTAATTTGCTAGAATCATATTAAAGCAACCACAATTATTAGCGGGTTTTTTTTAAAAAAAAAACTTCCTTAAAATTGTGGATTTTCTTCCTAATTTTGTGCAGAAAGCTTAATAAAAGATAATGTTTTAATGAATAGGAAGTGCTGTTTTGTGAAAGGTTAGAAGTGTTTTTCTCTTATTATTTTTGAAGCAACCACAGCCATGATATCTATGTTTTTGCTATATTTTACTCACTTTGTCCAATGAAGGCTTTTGCCAAAACTCCTACATTTTAAAATTTAAATTTAAAATGATTTATTTATCTATTTTAAATCACATATTCTGCAATAACAATGAAGCATCATCCATACTTGGGTATTTTTTTAATATGTAACTAGTTTCCTTTATATATTTCATATATTATACACTTCATCTCTTAGGATTTGTTGCAAAGTTAAATAAGATTTTGCCGAGTTTCCATTTAAGGGTAAATTTACCCAACATGTGTTTTCATATATCCAGGCAGTTCTAAATTTGCATTTAGTAACAACATTAACTTTTCTGCACCACATCAGAAATTTCTAAAACCCAGTGGTAGTAGAAAAGAGAAAAAAAGAGTTGAAGAAATTTCATTGTAGCACAGCAGAGTTAACTCTTTTAAAATAGTTAAAAGCACTGCAGCACCTAAGGATCATTTTATATTCTTATTTGGATTGTAGCCAAATACAACTTCTGAAACTAAATGAGTATTTCTGAATATGTGATCTGTGATTTAAATTACTGCAGTCTAAACTTTCTAGTGAATCTCAGCAACAGATATCAATCACAAAATAAATTAGAAGGAAGTCAGATAGGTGTGCCCCTAGCATGATCACAGATGGTT